>NC_089858.1:38529136-38829136 GCF_036373705.1 Amia ocellicauda | reverse complement strand
CCAGGCTTACTGCATGCTTTTTTTGCAATATCCTTGTATGCATTTTATAATGCATGTGCTGTGGAGGTATGGAGAGGCAATAAAATGAAATCTAGAGAGCTTCTGTCTTCTAGGCGCTCTCTCAGTCTACACTTATCTCTGGGTTCAGTTTCTAAGCGACATAATACAGGCTCAAGAAAATAATGGCTACAGAATGTAAAGGAAAACGAGGGAGAAACGGCAATAAAAGGAGGGGGATTTTAAGATTCGAATGGAAAGGTTACATTTGTTGACACAGGAGTCATCCTCAATGTTATGCAGAGTTGCTAAGGAGAAGCTGGCATGTGTGTGAGAGTTATCCTGTTTAAGGAAATGGAGAGGATAAGGGTGAGGCGGCCTCCCTGGATGATCGCACATCTGTCTGGCAGAGCTAAGACAGGGGTGGACAGACAGATCACTGCAGCACAGCTTAAGGCCTGGACTCTTGCCATTGCGAGACAAACATTTGTTTCTGCTTATCCGACAGCAGGGACTCAATTAACCTCAGAGAGATGAACTCATAACATTACAGAAGGGTTTGTGCAACCTTGAAGAATCTTTGTGCAGTTCACAAATCTTTGTTTAGACAGACAAACCCCTTGGAGGGTTGTTTTTCCTTTTGCCATTGCATGAATTCCCCAACATATATAGAAAGCCAGGAGGCAAAAGAACAGCAAATGATAAAAAAGTTTAAATATACAGGGAAGA
The DNA here is from genome assembly GCF_036373705.1 of Amia ocellicauda. Classification (NCBI taxonomy): domain Eukaryota; kingdom Metazoa; phylum Chordata; class Actinopteri; order Amiiformes; family Amiidae; genus Amia; species Amia ocellicauda. The sequence goes on along the minus strand of NC_089858.1, from coordinate 38,828,410 downwards.
TGGCAAGGGATTCCACAGCGGTCCTTTGAGTGGTTCAGCCAAGGTAGCTATAAGCGACCTGATCTCTGAAAACTATGTTTCTCAAGGTTCATTCTCAATAAAAACACTCTAAAAGAGAATTGAGAAGTAACCCTGAACTGAGTAAGTCCCAAATCCTGGAATAAATAAACAAGACTAAAAGGTTAAAGTTTAAAATAAATAAAATACACAGTTTTGCAAATAAGTGTACAACATGATTCATACAGCCTTAACTAGATACAAAATCGTGTGGGGTTGGGGGGGAACCTTTACACATTCTGCAGCTCACATAGCGCTCTTAAACATTTGCACAGGTTTGAATGAACTTGATGTTTCTATGTTGCTGACTAATGTAAAACCATGTCCTTTATTATTATTAAATGATATTTAACTTTTATGCGTTCTACGGTTTATTTTAGTTGTAAGTTATTGCTGCCCTTCTAGCAACGGTACTGGCTTTTAGTATTTTATGATCGGCATAACAGGCACTAATAAAACATGCCCGAGGCTGGACAATATTCCCCCTCTTATCGGCAAGCCCTCCGTTTCATTTTAATTATTGATTTTCCAGCAATGGATACACTTGCCATATCAAACCTCTCACTCCAGATTTAGCTCCACACAACACATGACAGGTCTTATCTGAAAAAGTTCAGTAACACAATCTTAGGCAGTTTGTCAGACAAGGAACCCTCTGTTGTGTAACATTATTCCGTATTGATTTGGTGCCAGCTCTTGGAGCCTGGTCCAGCTCAGGATTTGTTTAATATCCCCTCCCCCCGCCCCTTTTAATTCCATAATGTACACATTTCGATACACAGAACAAGGACTTTCCACAATGTGCCTTTTGTCTTGTGCCCCCTACACCCAGCACCTGGCACCCCCACACAAACATCCCACTGTTGACCATCTGCAAACCCATGCAGATAAGAAGAGAGTATCACAAAAGTGTCCCTGCAGCGTATTTACCTGATCAATAAGTCTGTATAAGCCAGTGTCTGTCCTTGTCCCCACATCACACACACACCACTTCAGTTTTACTTAATTATTAACATCCCACCCCATAGCAAATGAGTGGTACTATATGCACTGGTAATACCCTTTCATTGTTCCAGGAAATTACCCTGTGATGTACACCCCCCATCCCCCACAGTCATAAAACATTAATTTTCAGAGCAAGAGATCATTAATGAATGAAGGTCCCAAAAACAAGTGCCAAAGAAGGTGCACAGAAAAGAAGAGTAAAGTTTATACACAAAAAATGGTGGAAGTCTGGAATACACTTCACGATCCTGCTAGTGAAGAGGATTCTCTTGGATCCCTCGACAAACAGCTGGCTATTCTGAGATCAATTAGCTACCAGTAGCCAAATGACCTTCTCCCATTAAAGTCTTACATCTTTAATTGAATCCAAGACTGTCATACTGCTGAGCCACAGAAAATGGTGCTCCACCATTGTGAATTCTTAACCCAAACACCATAGAATGAGTGTAGCATCATGGACAGTGCAGGAATTGGGTTTTATAGAGACAAATATGTACTTGTCTTAAAGAAAAAAAACATATCTGGACAAAACCTCTGGAAGAAACTAGGCACTACTAGAACACACCATAAAATGTAAATATATGATGGAAAACCACAAAGCTATAGAAATGTATTCATGTTTACACCAAGTGTACCAAGTCAATACAAACTGGTTCCAGTATGTATTTATACATTTTACATATGAGTCATCAGTTGGAGACGGTTTTCTTTACTGAGTAGGGCCAGATTTCCAAAGTACAGCTGTACTGGCAAGGGTAAGAAATACGTGTCATTTTCTTGTGTGGTTTTGAATTCCCTTCACCACTGCATCAGAACATTAAAAGATCATGGTGGTAGCCCAGCTAAGCAATCATACCTCAACACAACCTTCACACTCTAGGCCATTTTTGTATTACAGTCTATAATGGACAACCGTAAACCACCACATACTTTTCCATTGATATTTTATGGACCTGAGCCATTCCCTTTCTGAACATTTTGTTTTAACCATAAGTGAAACCCTCTGTAATATGTGGAGTTGCCATAGACCCAGAAGAGCTTACTATTGCAGGAATTAGGTTAATCTTGAATTATATATATTTAACATTGCAGTAAAACATTCTTCAGCCAAAAATATTATTCTTTATTTTCTGATAATGATTCACTCTTTAGATTGAGACAGAATAACATGTGATCTATGTTCAAGTCTTTTACCAGAGAGGAGATGATCTGAAGAAAAGGTCTGACTTTTTGCAACCCCCAGACAAGGAGGTTTTGTGGCGGAGTACATTACCTGCAAAACAGTTTCCTTCATAGTGCAGTGTATGGATTAGTACATCTGAAATGCCATGAGCAAGACCTCAAACCCTTACCTTTCCCACAGAGGTCTTGAAAGCATGCTTGATGAGCTGTCTTTGGGCGATGGTGCGGTGTGCCAGGACGTCAATGATAGCCACCTCATCAGTGCCTGAGAGAGAGGAGCAGATCGTTCACTTCTCTATCGTCTACATGCCTTACAAAGGGAAATCGGCAGAAGTTTTGATTTGCATTGTGCACAAACCTGGTTCATGTTCACCCTTGCGTTTCAAATCGCACTGGGCATGCTCATGTTTCACACCACTTACTTTGCATATTTTGTTGAGGTACAGTAGAAAGGATTTGTGTTTTATAAATGATTATTTGGTACTAGAATTATTGTTCTTTTGCATTGGCAGTACAGGGAAAATGCTTCATAGTTTTCAAACAATGACTCGAATGAATGTGTAGCACCAACAGTATGTTTTTGTTTCTAGACCGAGGCACAAACCCTGTTAAGGGTTCACAGAATTAGATGCCTGTCCCAGTGCAGGACCCAGGCCAGTCCTCCCGTTTATAGAATTGCTGGCATTATCTGCAAGACTTCTGTTGCAACGGCCTTTCAGTATCATATGGTTTTCTGTTGCACAAAAATGTTCCTCAAACTGGAATCAGGTGGAAGCAATTACCATCTCTTAACTCATTAAACTCCCCTGCATTCCTGTCCAGGCTCTGAATACACAAACAATTTTGAAAGTTTTTTTTAATTCATTTCTTTCTGACAGAGCTTAATCTGATTTTTTTAAAACACCATTTTATTTGTACTATTCAAATGAATAATCCACAAATTGCATTAATAAGATAACCAGTACAATGTTCTGTCTCTCACACATACTTCCCTCAACTCTCTTTACAAGTTTAAATTCAAATTATTTATCTGCTTCTTTACTGCAAGATAGAACAGACAGTTCTAGGGAGTCACCAATATACACCCATATTCTCTGGGATGTGCGGTCTGAGAAGTCACTATTCACTGTCGGTCAGGGCCTGAAATGATGCAGCTTGGGTGTTGACCAACTGAAGCTCCATTTTAAGTGTTTACTGTAAATCAAAAGAGGGAATTCCATGGTTTGTGTTAATACCCATATGAAGGAGATTCCCCAACAGTGATCTGATGAATAATGTGGGATGTTTTGATGGCACTATATTTTGGCACACTTTCAAGTAAATGAATGCCAGTGGGGGTGGCAAAATACTAACTACATTTTTCGGTTCTACTTTGAGATGTCAAACTACAAAAAACTGTGAAAACATCGATTGGCAAACTCATCTCCCTCGGGACCATTTTTGGCCGTTTTTGCGAATTCTACTCGTGCAACTCATTTGGTGGCCCCAGACCACCATTATTCTCCCAAAAACCCTGCGTCCCAGCAGTCAACAGCTGAACCCCACCCTCTGCCCAGTCCTCACCTGCACCCTTCATGGCGTTCCTCAGTTTCTGCGCATCCTGCTCGGCATTGAAGCCCGCTGCCTCAGTCACTGTTCCTCGTGAGCCGATCTGCAGGGACACACAAAGTGAGCCACTGGGACTGACATGCTATTGTGTAATGGAACCATTGCAAACACACATGAATCACTATTTCTGCCATCAAGACAACAAATTACACCAGCCGTATGACAGAATTCATGGTTAGCAATGCGTGTATGGTAAAGCACAAACTGAATCTTAACTAACAATAACATCTTACAGGTTTTTTATACATGCATCAAACCAGTGTCACTTTTCCAAGCATACATATTTGTTGCTTTTACTTTATAAAATAGATCTTAAAAGAGGTTTAACCCTCACTGCTATCGCCCCCATACTGAATGAGGGTAAAATACCTTCACAGTTTTGGAATTTAAAACCTAGAAATGTAAATAAGGTGTGAAGGTAGTGGGACAATTATAAGTCATTGTCTCAATTGCACAGGATTAAAGGCTTAGGTGAGTATTTTTACCCTGTGACAATGTATAATTAGAACAGGTTTGGAAATTAGGTGTGGGAGGGAATACTAGCTACTGCTTTTGGCAGCAAGGCAGAGACAGATAAAGACAAAGCAGTTTTTTGTAGGTGGTGGGAATAAGATGTTACATAGCAAATAGCTAGATTTGGAAAAAGCGTTAACCATCTTCACATCAAACATATGTCAATTACATGCATTTTCATGTAAATGTAATGATCTACATTGTTTGTTCCAAGAAATTACTCCCAACAAATCTATATTATTTGACTATAATAAAATGTAAAACATCAGAATGAGAAACTTATGCATTCAAGTATTTGTAAATATATAAAAAACTTTATACAATTATTTTCTAATATTTTAGGTCAAAACTTCCAAAACTGTTTAATAAGTAATCTGCTCTCACAATGCCCTAATACCAGTCTGTCATTGGCTGGGATTTCCCAGGGTCTTGGGCCTTGCCAGACTTTAATTTCTCCCACTGACACACACACACACACGCACACTCCCACTGACACACACACACACACTACACGCACACACACTGACACGCACACACAGCAGCTGACGCCAGACTTACCGCTGCCATGGTAACGGGAGAGAGTCTGCCTCAGAGGTGGTGGATACCTGAGTAAACAAACGAGACAGTTTGCATAATAAAATGCACAGCTGTGGACAATACAGCCTTGTCTCTAATGCACCCTAGAGCAACAATTCACAAGTAATACAGGGAAGTGCAGGACACCAGGCACACTATGCTGTCATTGTACTGCCTTTTCAACCAAACCGTAAGGTACATCAGGCTGCTACTTCCACCAATACAATGGGCTTCTAAAGCGAGTCAGCGTTGCCCATCCAACCAGAGCTAGGCAGTAATAATAATTAATACAGTTGTTTATGGAATTTGGACATCTTTTTATTAACAAAATCCATTCTAGCAATTACCGTGGCCATTTCCAAACATTTACTGTAAGCCAAACAAGGAAATAAACTGTATGGTTAATCATTGGTCTGTGGAAGGTTGAGCACTGCCATGTGTGCGTTCACAGAAACCTGCCAGAAGGGCCATTTCTGAGATAGCCCCGCTGCACTACCAAGTTTCAGGAAAAACGTTGGGATGTCTTCAGGAACAGAATCGCACGTGTACCATGAATATTTGCACTAGTTGGTATTTTTAAGGTTTGAAAAATCTGAGCATCCAAGCGTTCTAGAGTGAGTTTTTGTGGGATTCAAATTAAATGAAGCTGCTTTCTGCTGATTGGATTCAGATACAATTGTAAATAGATAAAAGTAAAAGAGAAGACATTAACATCACGATTATTGGCAGCTGAGAAGTGGTTGAATTAATCATGTTTGTGATATTTAGACAGCTTTATTTTGTGTATGACAGTTGAGGCTTCCAAGCTCTGTGTTCCAGTCACACACTGGACAGTTTTTATGGGCTACCGATGCAACAAACACTTCTTGCAGAAACTATCTGTTACAGGAAAGCATGTGGTTGAATATGTCCATTGCTGTAAGAACGGTGTCGATTATGCATCTCCAGTCTCATTGTGTTATCCTCTGCATAAAGCAACACTTAATTTACATGAAAGACAACATAATTTGTTTATTTTGGAAATGCTTTTCCTTGACTGTTCTTGCATACAAGTGGACATGATAGGATCACTGCCTGAAACACCCAAGACTGGGCGAAGGGCCGAAGATCTAAACAAAAAAGGAAAAGAACATATTAAACACTTAGCCCTTCTCTGCACCATGTTGAGCAACTCGACGTACATAAACACGGGCCAAACTCAAGCTACAAGGGCTCTGCATTAGCTGGCCCTCACTCAAAATATTAAGTCATTATGAGCAAGCCTCCAGTGCTGGAGATAAGAATCACAAATAACAGAATACACCCTGCACTCAAAACAGAGCGGTCTGCACTGGTAGAATTTGCTTCCACCTGGGTTGCTCTGAGAAATTGCAGAGAGATTACGGAATATGTTCATGATCTGTGGAAGTTCAATGAAGGATTGTATTTAACCTCACTGGGACAGCTGAAATAGGTGCCCTAGGCTGTATTACAATGACTTTAAGCAAGGAGAAACATCTGATACTTTGCCCAGTAACATGATCTTCAGGCTCTTGGGTCTCCCTGCCTCCCTGGGAAGAGGCCCCAGCCTGGAGACACGGGAGAACCATCAGTCACAACAGTAATTACAACCCAAACGCCATTCAGACTCCTTTTCCTGGTTCTTCCAATTCAGATCAGCTTACCAATGGTAACAATTAGCACTCTTCACCTCCAATCTAATTAATTAACGGGGGGGGGGGGTGTCTCTGTCCCTAGGCTTTCCACATTCATTCTGCCCACATCTGAAGCCCCTAGCAAGAAGCACCACAGATATCAAATCAATACTGGTTGCCATGAGATTTAGTGCATGCCATCTGGACATGGCCAAGCCCCTACAGAGTAAATAGGGCTGTCACCTCATTAGTGACTAGGCAAACTAGTCTAACTTCACATGCAAACTAGGCTAAACCACACACCAGGTGGAAGCAGAGTGTGGTGCAGTACCCTTGTTTGGGTATATCGAGAGCAGGAGCACAGTGACTCAACTAAAGGCGCTGCACCAGCTTCAGAAATTCTCTATGCAGCACCCTCTGTTCATAATGCAGTGAGGATCCTACAGTCACCACAGGAATCACTAGTCCTGATCAGAGCACTTCCTGGGATTCCCTGGGGTTTGATGCGGTTACTAAGTACTGACATCAATGTTTTGACAAGGGCTTACTTGGTTCTCTCAGTACGGACTGCAATGAGCAATGTTCAATAATCGTAGATGCAATGCTATACCTGTGCTGTGTTAGCGGTCGACCGGAGCGTGAAAGGAAAGGCATGCGGAGAGAGTGCTAATTTGTGAGGACGGTTGCATCCTGGGTACTTATCTCTGTTGGTACCGTGAGCATCTGTGCAGTAAAACGAGTTAGTTGACAAAAGGTACATATCCAACTTAAATACATAGGCCTACATAAAAGCCACTGCTTTCAAGACAAGTGCAAACAAAGTGGAAAGAAACTCTAAATTATGCACTGAAACTGCAAATGTAAAATGACTTTGTATATTAAAGGAGGGATATACGATTCTGCTTCTAGAACTAAAATCTCTAGATCTTATGACAATGGTTTCAAATTAATTACTAAATGACTTCATAAAACGTGAGTCATCATATGTCTTATGCACCCTTCGATGGTTCAGAACAAAATGGCTCAAAAGAAAAGCAAACTGGATAACCTGCAATTATCTGCGAGTCTCATTCATTTTTTTGCTGTTGTTGTGGTGGTCTCTTCCTAATTTCCGGCTGTGCCCAGAACTCATCCCGTCTGCATTATTTACTAACCAAGAATATAAAAGACATCTTTTCATGTTAAGTTCATATTATGATGAAGTATCTTTTTTTTATTATTCCTTTTGGATTTGGCTAAGTCTGTCAGTGCCTGCATGTAAATCCAAACAGTTTAGCGCAGTTTAGCGCACTTCAGGAAGGCTCCTATTCAGAGACAGCTGTTCTTTTACAAGCGACCATCACACTTCATGGATAAAGCACTCATGAAACAAATTAATAATTGAAAGTCATTAACTTTTCAAGAATAGTTTAAGCTTTGATCCCACATTTGAGTGCTTTTGAATGGGTCTGACAAACTGTTGTTACACTGTGTCATGCATCAAGGAGATCTGATTAATAAATACAAAACTGAATACAAATCAATGAAATGTTGGGCGTGCGTGAAATAATACGGTTTGGATTTTGTGAAATATTGCTTTCGACAGACCGTAGTGCTGTACCAATCATTTGAATGCAGTGAACCGAGATCAATACCTTAAATTTATATTTTGATGACTGATTAAATCGAGTCCACCCTCTCTTGGTGTATGCATAGTCTACTATAACTATTTTCACACATCTGCACTGAAGTCTTTTCATTCAAATGGAATACTTGTGTTCTCTGTCGTCACATGACAATGGCGTTTCATCTTTTTAAAGTAAATTGGTCAGACACCATGTCTTTAACAAATGCAGTATCCCTATCCTGTTGTCTTAAGAAACCGAAAATGTGAAACACATATTACTGAATTGGCTACCCTTAGTCAAAAGATTGAGTAAAGATTTAGAGTAAACCAGTTTAATGTAGGCTAAATGGTTTCTGGTAATTAAGATAGGCTGTTTTAGACTTTTTTTAATTAGAAAAAACATATATATTTGCTCCCTTTACCTGCATTAGAAAATGGCTTGAAGCATGAGAAACTCAAGTCTATTTTGTATTTATTGTGTTCAACATGAAAACAAAACGTCAGATCCGAGCTGTAGAGAGAGCAAATATTATTTAACACATCAAGTCTGGGTCTGCTTCCAAATGGTGAAGTGAATAACACTGATAACCTCGTTATCATGGCACCTGTCAGTGGGTGGGATATATTAGGCAGCAAGTGAACATTTTGTCCTCAAAGTTGATGTGTTAGAAAATGGGCAAGAGTAAGGATCTGAGCGACTTTGACAAGTGCCAAATTGTGAGGGCTAGACGACTGGGTCAGAGCATCTCCAAAACTGCAGCTCTTGTGGGGTGTTCCCGGTCTGCAGTGGTCAGTACCTATCAAAAGTTGTCCAAGGAAGGAAAAGCAGTGAACCGGCGACAGGGTCATAGGCGGCCAAGGCTCATTGATGCACGTGGGGACAGAAGGCTGGCCCGTGTGGTCCGATCCAACAGACGAGCTACTGTAGCTCAAATTGCTGAAAAAGTGAATGCTGGTTCTGATAGAAAGGTGTCAGAACACACAGTGCATCACAGTTTGTTGCATATGGGGCTGCGTAGCCGCAGACCAGTCAGGGTGCCCATGCTGACCCCTGTCCACTGCCGAAAGAGTCTACAATGGGCACGTGAGCATCAGAACTGGACCACGGAGCAATGGAAGAAGGTGGCCTGATCTGATTAATCACGAGTTCAAGGTGTTGACTTGGCCTCCAAATTCCTCAGATCTCAATCCAATCGAGCATCTGTGGGATGTGCTGGACAAACAAGTCCAATCCATGGAGGCCCCACCTCGCAACTTACAGGACTTTAAGGATCTGCCGCTAACGTCTTGGTGCCAGATACCACAGCACACCTTCAGAGGTCTAGTGGAGTCCATGCCTTACGGGTCAGGGCTGTTTTGGCGGCAAAAGGGGGACCTACACAATATTAGGCAGGTGGTCATAATGTTATGGCTGATCAGTGTATATTTTTACCATGAACAAATATTGCTTTTCAATAGAATAACATGCATCTATTAAGGGCCATTCTGGAAGAGTGAAGAAATACATCAGTAATGCATTTGGAGCTCTGGATTAGTGTGCAACGTAACTAGCAAAGTAAACAAATATTTGGCTATATACATTAAGTCCTGTAGGAGAGATTTAAAAACAAAAAACAGGCGATAATTGTGGAATGCATTGATTTCCTTTCTGTATCAAGCAAATGGGTGAACTATTTTTTAATAAAATCACAATGTCAAGAGAGAGGGAGGAAGGTAGGATGTGCATGTGGTCAGGGTAATCAAACCTGAAAAAAATGGGCAAACTCTGTACTCGGAAAAAATAAACCTTGCTTAAGGCTTAAGGGGAAACAACAAAACAGGACAGATATTAATAACAATTGATGATTTTACAGATTTATCAGTAGAATCTAGAATCGGATAGATCAATGCTTTGCCTCAGCCATAATATTTACTAAAGCATTTTATACAGGATTGGAGCTCTGAATAGCAAACAAAAAAACAAAAACAAAAAACTATTCAGAGAAAGCAGTAAAGAAACAATGGGAATCCACATAGTATGAAAAGTAATGAGAAACAGCAGACAGATGGGGGAAGTGGGGGACAGATGACAAACTTCTACAGCATGCTCTTGATCTTAAGAGAACAAGAAGCCTCACTGAAAAGTCAGTTTACTGCAGTGACTGATGAAAAAACAACTTTTGGATGGGGCACAGATCAAGCAGTTCATTGGCTGAAAAGCACTTAACAAAACTAGGACAAAGACATCTGATGTTTCTTGACATTTGAGGATCATTTTTAAACACCACGGTGGCCCTTTTACAGTAAATAAAACAGGAAGAAAAAAAAAAGAGGAAGTTTAAGGTCTGATTTCAAAATCCACAGGTCAGGAGAAGTTAAACGCTGTTGGCATACTCAGCAGGAAAGAAACCCTTCAACATTTGGCAAAAAAGTGTATTCTATATCACCAAAAGGGAACAGCATCCCTCTTGCAATACAATATTCTACCAAATGTTGAAGTTTGTGAGAGGCATGAGATCAACTGGTATGTATTGAGTATACTGGCAGCAATGATTGAATGTAATAGTGTGGACTCGTATCTCTACAGATACAATAATTAATGTTATCTCAGCGCTGGCAGTCTAACAAAGAGGTTAGAGGAGAGTTGTATCGTAAACATTTGATAGTCAGCTCAAAGGCCTAACCTCTGAGCCATAGATCATCTCTGGAATAAACTGGAACATCAAATAAGACAAAGTGTCGAGACTAACTTCTTTCCCAGCACTAGTACTAGTATTCCCTTGTCATGTACCCAACAGACTACATTGGGCATTAGCCAAATGGTGGCCCTACACCCTATTAAATACATTGTGAATATCCATCTTTTGTATTTGTTCTGTTGTCCAACTACTAGTTGGTAATGTAGTGTGTATGTTAATTTACCCAGAAAAAAGGAAGGCAACAAAATTAGCTACTAATGAAATTATATTGTATGCATCATTTCAATACCATTTTAAAGACCATTATGTTGGTAGATTTCTACAAGTTAGTCTCTTTTGGTCTGTTATTTGTTTTTGTATATAGGAATGCTGCCAGTTTGGGTAGATATGTTTGTCTGGCTTTAATTTAATGTTGCCACTGTAAGAGAGGATAATTTGAAATAGCTGATGCCTAATAAGACTGGGTGAAACCCAGAACACCGGAAAACTTTACAAGGAAGTCCAAAACAGAAGTGTACTTATTATTGGGCTTTCAGTGTTAATTGACAATATTGTGATATATTGTTCTGGGTTTTACATTAATAAGTACAAAAATAAAAAATAAAATAAAAAGAACAGACAAGATGCTAAGGTGTCATGGCAATTCAAATACAATTATAAATGGGTACATTTACATGGCACAAGTATTATAAATGTAGCATTCAGAATATAAGAAGTTGTAATATACCCTCCGAATGTTCCGTTTAGAAAAGGAAAATTCCGATCATCCCATTAAATAATTAGGCCTGAGCATGCGCAGCTCGCTGCAAGTGCAAACGAGCAGTGGAAGTATTTTTGAATTTCAGCTGTAAATCTGTCGAAATCTGTTGTTGTCGTCTAATATTTAACAATAGACAGACTGTTTTGTGTGTACGTTTTCCACATATGACATTTAATATTTAGAGTTTGCGTTTCCCTTAATTCCCTTAGTTCAGTACATCCCCCCCTAAATCAAGCAGTTTTAATTCCTCATTCCTAACAAAACTATTAGTAGTTTCATCATCGAACCAAAAGTATTTGCTCGTCTTTTAATCCGTTTAAATTGCTTACAAGTACACAACACGTGGTTGAGAAGTGTCAGTGTCGTTTGTAATCACATGACACACTGCCTTATCTGAATAGGATTCAGAGCCAGTTTCAATCCCGTGAAAACCCCTCCCAAAGCGCTGTGTACAAAATCTCGTTAGCGCCATAATTTACTCCAACTGTAGGATGTTTTTCCATTTGGTTGTCTTAATCACTAGATCAGTACTGAACAGTCATAGCCGGTCTTCTGCTTGGGGCACACGACACTTCACACGCTGTTTAGGGGCACTATGTTATAGTGTGTATATATATATATTACATTTGGAAAGTCGTTTTGTTTGACAGTTCGGGCGTGGCCACGTCGATACAAACTGTGAATCCGACTAAAACCAGGAGCACAAAGCAGACAGAGCCCGTCAGGAGGCGTGTGTTACGAGTTTTTTTTTTTTTTTTAAGCGTCTCAGGTAAGGGAATCACCGATCGCGTTCGTGTAGCGCGGATTTACGCAGTTCTGCGCAGACCTGCAGATTCCACTGATCCCATTGGTGGAGCAGCGCAGAACCGCGCACATCTGCGCCGCACGACGCGACCCTTCCCTGCGTCTGTGCTGGCAGTTTCCACCGGCCACAGACCTCCGCCCAGCGACCGGCACAGCACCATCACCCGAAGCTTTAGAGCTAACAAACAGGTTTAAAAAATGTTAAACATTTCCCTTGTGACACGATCTGTGGAAGTTTTTTTTAGTAGTAGTACTAGCGTCACGGGAGGCAGCACTTTCGATTTCAAGTAAAGAAACAAGGTAAAATAAACATGAAATACCGAAAATAGTTTTTTGGTTTTTTTGAAAAATGCGCTGACCTCTGGGTAATTCTGAATTGTGTTAAAAAAAAAAAGGACAAACTAAATCAAGGACTGATGTCTTGCTTTGCTTCCACGGACACATACAGTTCGCGCCGCCCCTTATTTGCCAAAGCTGTTACATTGAATCTGTAACGTATAAAGTGTATCTTAAAATTGCCCAATTGCATGAGAAAGTGCTCACCTGTCCGCGCTGTACCGGCTTGGCAATGGCGAAAGTCAACTATCGAGGAAAGCAATGACTTGTTATAGACAGGAGTGTTTATAGTGGGAGGAAATGGGAGGCGTTTCAGATGCGTTGAGTCTCCTATTTCAACTTTCAACAATTATGCAAGGCACAAATGCACCGGATGAAAGAGTGGACAACTCTTTACAAAAGTATAATAGCAATACTTACTTAACTGTATTCTTGCACTTTGTATTGCACTTATGTTGTAAGTCGCCCTGGGTAAGGGCATCTGCCAAGAAATAATAATAATAATAATACAATATGTCTTCGCTGTTTCGTTATTCTAATTACGTAGATATTAAAGTAATTGTATTTTGTTCATTAGTTGCCTAAACAATTTCCCTAATTTGCAAATGACTACGAAATCAGTAATATCGCAACACAATGCATTCTCTATTACATGTCTTTAAAATAAATGAAATTAAATTCTTCAAATATCACATATTCATGATATCATAAGACTGCGATGTTGTTTGCCCATTTTAAATGGAAAGCAAAACAATATTTGGGAATTGTAGTCTTTTCAATGAGAGTATATGGTCATTTAAATTGAAAAATAGTATAGTACAAAACTACAACTCCCAGAATCCTTTTAGGTCCTGAGTCACAAGTTGTTAACATCATAGTGGCGGAATAATTTCTCACCTTTCATGAAAGCTAGTTGCATTGAATAATGCGAAGCTGGTTAAAAGTTTTGTTGTGTGATATTAGTCGGTTTATGTTACAATTTATTCTATTTATTTTATGATAATTATAAAGTATGTTAATTTCTAGTAGACTTTTATTGTTCCTTTTTACATCCAGCTGCTGCTGTCCTTGTGATTGATCCCTGACATGTCTGCTTGTCGACAATAGTATCGGTGATAATAATAAACATGTATATAAGCATGTTATCATCTATTAATGCATTCCACACACAAACACATTTCTTATCACTTTATGTAAATCTTTATTTCCCAAACACATGGAAGTGTTTCAAATACCAACACAGAAACTACTTTTATTATTAGTTTCTTGATTTAACTTACATAATTACCTCAACTCTTTATTATTATAGATAATAATGAGCATGCATGGAAATGTATACTGGCAGGAGCTCGCTTTGCTCCCACCCCCTATGCAAAAAAAAAACTGTCATGGCAGACATGGGTTTTCACAGGTTTGTTATCGATGTACATGTATCAAGTGATAAACATACAGCTGTGTGATATTTTCACTGTATTGAGAGTGCATAATACACGTGTCCTGTTTAATGTTCAGATACAGCATCACAAGTTTTACTAGTCATCCCCCTGAAATACACCCGGCTCCCACTGTACAGACCGCACAGTGGCCCAGACCTCTGAAGAGGCCACTCACTGATCCATTGGATTTTTATCACAGTATTTTTTGCTTTTAAGTGTGAACAGTTTCAATAAATATTCTGAAGTATAAGCTATATATTTCTAGTTTGTTTATACTCTCATCTACATTTTTTTCATGTTCATCTTGTACCTTGTCCTCTTCCTAGTTTTACCAATCCAATTACTTTGTTATTACGTGGATGCCCTGGGCTCAATTGGGCTTGAAGTGAGAGAGATGGATGGAAATTGTATTAACTCATTAAATAAACAAATAAAAACTGGCTTGGTAGCTACCAATTACCGTAACATCCAAAAACATAAATAGTAGCTACAAATATTCAACTTCTCCACTACGTGAGGTATTACTGCTGCTTCTATCAACTTTGCAGTTCCTATTTTCCTTCAATCAGTGCAGTTCTACTAGCCTTCCATTCAACAACATCTCACAAACTACTAGGCCTACAATTCTTTACAGAGGGCTATCAGAATTCCAGTTGAATTTATCTTTGTCTTTCTTGAGATACCAGGCCAAGTTTTTTGCCATCAGTGTAGTCTGTTTTGGAATCTATTGTGAGTTAATAAGTTAGGAAATTTTACTACAGCTTGAAAATTCTTCGTCCATAGCACAGCCTCCACACATAAGCCTTGTGATGAATTCCTCAGAACGGTGGCCTCTGAGTGAATGACAGCCTGCAGACACTCTCACAGCAGTTACTGTTATAGTTATACGGTGCAGTGCAAAAACACTCCTGTAAGTAGGTGATTATTAAAAAGCCCTGTTAAATGCTGAAATTCTGTATTGAACACCTTGTTATTAAGAAGTAAATAGAAATCTGTTCTGGCATCCATTAAGTTTTTTAATTGAAAGGCATGACCGTGTTTTATAAGCATATTTCAATATTTCTTTAAGCATGCAAGTGGGCGGAATTGTCAAGTCTGGTTCCCTCCAGAGCTGGGGTGCACAACTTCAGTCCTGGAGAGCCACAATCCACCAAGTTTTATATATTGTCTTCATATGTTGTCATTCTGTACAATAGTTCTTAGTGCATATATTGAGATTTATCATGTGAAACCACTCCACGAGTTGAAAAGGTACCAGGATGAGTTAAAACATTTTGAATTGAAAAGATGGTGAGTTGGAGGTTTTTGTTCTATGATTGTATTAGATTCCCAAAATCTGACCTTGGGAGAATAACCAGTCTGTCACTACAGGAGATAATTTACAGCTAACTCGGGGGGTGCAATTCAGACAGCTGCTATATGGATGAGGAAGTATGCACTCAGCCATCTCTGAAGCCTGATCATTTTTCATTATTCATACATTTTGTTCATTGGTAATTTTATGCAACTAACATGTCTAAAAATAACGGGAATGTTTCATTAGCTTAGCAAAATTGTTTAGATGCAGCTGGGCCCTTTAGCAAAACATTTCCTTCTGCATTTAAATTATGTTAAGGATCTGCTTTGGCACACCATCTGTAACCCTTCCCCTACAGGGATTCTGCAGAGAATCAGAGCACCTCTCTACAGTACACCTTGGAGGAATGTGAGTAGGGGACAGTGTTTGGGTGGCAGGACTAGGAGGGAGGAAGGGATAAGTTATTGTATTTCAATGTCAATAGTAATGTCAAAGGATTGAAACAGCTTGCCAATAATTACCCAGGAGAGAGCAATAAACATCTTAAATGTGGGTGCCTTTGTCAGAACAGAGCTCACTTGGTCCAGATGAGCTGTCTTTGGTTATTAACGCTGTCCCGTAAAATCTGAAATATTAGGAGATCAGCCAATAACGTAAAGTGCTGCATTATTTTTAGACACCGCCATTTTTAACCCATTTTAATTTGTAATATGTGCTGTTTAACAAACAGTTGCTGTTTTTTAACATGTGATATTCTGTTGTTTTGGCCAAAAGATAAATTAAAAGTAAAGAACAGAAATTGCTAATGAACAATGTTGTCATTATGATGTAATGATTTAAAAAAATATCTATTAAATGTTTAATAAGTGTGTTGTTTTTATGAAGATAACTTTTGCGTTTATATAAAGCCAATGGATTAGTTTGGCCACATTGTGGAAGGCTGAAATGGGGTTTAGCTAGGGCAGTGGGGTTTTATAGGCACTTCTTGCAGCACTGTCCTCTACCACTATTGTGCAGAATATTTGTTACAGAGAGAAGAGTGTCACCTGTTGGTCCACTAGCAACATTGCCAGGAGCAGTCTGATTTTCATTTGATTTGTTTCCCATCCAATTACCAGGCCCAGATTTCCAAAGCTTCTGTGGTCTGAGAAGGTACCCCATCATTGTCTGATTAGTGAAACAACGCAGAGACCACATACTGTACAACAGAGATATTATATTTATGGGCTTTCTTTAATGAGGAAAGGAAGAAGAAGGGTGCATTATAACAAATACATCAAAATAAGGCCCAGAGGTTTGGTGAACACTGGGTTTTCCTGATTTTGGAATGATGATGCTATTTCTTAATGAAACAAGGTCTAAATATGATTCCTGAAGCCCAGGTAAATCTTATTTATATTTTTAATATTTTATTTCTGTGATTATTTTTTAAAAGTAACATGTAGGCACTGAAGTCTAATGACCAATTTTCTACCATATACATGGTTGACATTTCTCACTGATTAAATTTGTTTTTTGTAGTTTATTATGTACTTTTGTGAATTAATGATTTGCATAATTGAACCAATTCTATTCTAAAGAGCCCTATAGATTCTGCTGCATTTTAGCCCGAAAGAAGCAGAGAACTTTCACAGGCTTCTCCAGGCCAATTAACATGTCACTTTTCCAGGTACAATACAAACATCTATGAAGTTTCTTGGAGAGTTGGGTGAGGAAATAGTAGATATAAGAGCAATCACTATCAAGCACCTCACTTAAACTAAATTAACAAATTAACCACAAATTGCATTCGACCATAACATCTAATAATTAAGTGGAACAATTAACTAACTAGCAACTCAGAACAACTTGTCAAAAAACAGAAGGCCCTGTAAGTAGGGCCTCAGAAATGGGAGTCTCAGACCATTTATCCAGGGCCCATAAATAGACTCCCTCCATTTAAAGAATGAAACTACACACTGTGACAGATGGCTAATTAAAAACAAAACCCAGGCTCCATATAGTCTAGAAACGATACCTCAATGACCTAGGCTTGACCTTGAAGATATTACATTAATATTGCACAATAAAGTTCCCTCGGCTGTTTGAGCAGTGTCCTGTGACGTGGCCATTGTTCATGTAGGCGCCAGCCTCAGAATGATAGACTGTGTTTAATCATGTTTAACCAATGGATTATAGTAGGTCTACCTTGATTTAATTAATTACATTATTATTATTAGTGTTTTAATTGTATTTTGCGTATTATACACTACCTAATTTAAAAGCTGAAAAATGTAAACATAAAAATCATAATTCTTGTTAGCACCAATATTTCTGTATATTAATGCTCAGATGAAAAAAAAAAATACAAGTTTTATTAATTAAATCATAGACAAATCAGCAGAAAACAGTGAAGCAACTGCGCCCTCTTAGGGTTATATGCTGCACTTAAATCTGCACAATACACATGTCT
This sequence comes from Amia ocellicauda, assembly GCF_036373705.1. Lineage (NCBI taxonomy): Eukaryota > Metazoa > Chordata > Actinopteri > Amiiformes > Amiidae > Amia > Amia ocellicauda. The sequence goes on along the minus strand of NC_089858.1, from coordinate 38,810,466 downwards.
ATAAGGAACTGAAGGCTAAAAGAGAAGCAGTATAATATTATTCAGCAATAATAGTTAATCTTTTTCATTCTAAAATGGACTTGTAATGTATAATGATACCTAGAATTACTAGGTGTACTCCAGCCTAATAAGTCTATATTATACTAACATTTGTCTGTATTGTTGTTATTTATTTACTATTTAAGAAACAAATGTAAATAATAATAGTGTATTTTGTAATTTGAGTTATTAAAGAAAACTATTAAAACGATACTTCCCTAAATAGTGAAAGAATACACTGATGGATACTATGAAAAATGAAACGTGGTAACATTTAGAATAGTTTGCTTTTCTGGGGTGCCTAGAAATTAAAGAAGATATATAATAAAATCATATTGTTAATTTAGAAATGAATATAGCATGCCATTAATCAATGTCATATGGTGTCATTAGGCAACTGGGAAAAGAGTCTCGAAACACATAGCCAATACAAATGTCTTAAATCAGAGATGCAATGGGCAGTCATATTTCAATAACCCCACTGGAATATAGTAAAATGGGCTTGACAAGCGTGAACATAAAAATTGGAGTGACTGCTTAGAAAACATTAGGAATGACTAGGAATAGATCAAATATGAATAAACAGCCTACCTTTCTATATTAATACATGAAGAACTTACATTGATTAATTTATGTCTTACTTTACTTTATGATTGCCTGGAGGGAAACTCAGAATCTGGCCTTCAGCGTATCAATGTGTTCAAATTCAAGTTTAAGGTATTAAACACGTTTATTTGAATTCAGGTATTACATGCAATACTGAATGCATAGATAAGGTGACGTGTTTTTTTAATTTTTTTATCATACATAAACCCGGTGTGAAGATTGTTGGCAGGCGATTTATTTTGATATGTTGTCTTACAGATCTAAAATAAAGCAAACATGTTTGTAGGTGTGTTTATTCAATATTATGTATTTATTTATATATAGTCATGGGTGCTGAAGATGACAGTCCAAGGTCATTTCGGTCGGTCACCCAAAGCACTGAAGAAGCGCCTGCTCATCAGCTACGACAGTCGGTGTCTGCAGCAAAATGGGACATTGCTATGAAAATCAGATTTTCATCACCAAAAATGATAAAAAAACACAGTTTAAATATTTTTCTTTGAATAAAACACACCACAAACTGCATCGCCTCTATTCGGTAGGTGCCAACAGTAGTCTGCTATTTACGCAGCTCCCTGGTTGCTCGTCATCCAGTGGGCAGCATCTTCTGCAACAACTGCTTCCAATCGCCAGAAAAACCACAACTCCCACAATGCTCTGCGTGGTGGTGGGGAGGGGGCGACTCTACTGTTGTCCATTATACCTTTTTATAACATAATTATTTATTAAAATATCACTCCACATGCACACCGTTGTGCAGTGACTTGTTTTTCATTTTCGAAATAAGCATACGTTCCTTGCACCCTTGTTGATGCTGGGAGTTGTAGTCCGGCCGTGGTCATTTCCAGGGGTTGGTGGCGGGGGGTCGTCTCCGCTCTCCTCCCGCACCTTGGGCCGGGACTACAACTCCCAGGCTCCACCGCGGACTGGGGGGGGTTAATTCAGATTAGCGTGTTTATTTTTATTTTACGATTTTAGCACACACCGTAGCTCGCATCGGCGGTGCGGATTTGCGTGGCCGACCTAAAAATGCGACAGATCGGAGGATTTCGCTTTTCCGTTTCCTGTTGTGTTGTATTTCCTGGTGTGGGGATGAGCTGCTCAGCTGTTTTTTAGGAGCAAACCAGACATTGAAATAGACCAGAGTTGGGGGGGCAGCTCTGGTTAATTACGAATTAGTACAGAAAAAAAAAACCAGCAGCAGAGCTGGGAAAGGCTTCGAAGAAAGCGTAAAAACGGGAAATTACAATGTCACACTGAGATGGCTGGCTCGGATGGAGACATCTCTGAATAGACACATAAAGCGTCCAAACTGGAGCTGGATTTTTCTTTTTTTCCTTTTTAGCTACACAATCATTGCACCAGTTTTGCATCCTTAGCAGCTCGCTGGATGAGATGTTTTTTTATCCATGTCTTATTTACGGAGGCCAAGGAGGAATCGTGCTATTAAGCTAAAAAATAATAATTAATATTCAGGGATCGTTTAGTTAGTCAGCTAATTATTATTTATTTATTTTATTGCTAACCTGATCATCACCCAGACTATACAGTCGTAGCAGCAGCGGTTAACAAGGGTTAGATTTTCTTTTTTTTTCTTTTTTTTTTTCATGTATTTTATTTAATTTTTTTGCAATCGACTACTTGCATTTTTGATACCTAAGCAATTTAACCTTGGGAACAGGAGGAGATAAAAAGTGACAGCCATATATTGGGATCTGTTATAAAAGGGATACAAGGACGGGCTCTCCCTGTCACTTTTTGAGTGAAGTTAATAATAACGACTGTGGGGAAATAACATTTATAATAATAAAACAAATTAATAATAACGCCTCATCTTCAGCATCTTCTCCCGTCTCGCCGCCGGCCCGTCATCGCTCGGCGTCCGAACCTGGCGGCGGAGCCCCGCACAGTTCTCTGGGATTTGTGGGTTTATTTATTTATTTATTTATTTATCTAATCTTTCCCAAATCATTCAAGTCCTCTCCCCCTTCCCAAGTGCGTGTTCCGATTTCCGGGAAAGATGAAGAAGTTTTTCGATTCTCGCCGGGAGCTGGTCGGCTCCGGCCCGGGCTCGGGAGCCGGCGGCGGCGGCGGCAGTGGCTCCAGTAGCGGCGGGAGCTACATCGGGCGGGTGTTCAGCGTCGGCCGCTATCAAGTCACGGTGGAGGAAACGCTGGCCGAAGGTGAGAAGCAACCCCGGCCTTCAGGTCACTTATGATGTCAATACGGTTGGGTGGGTGTGCATGGGAGCAGTGGTAACTATGGAAAGCATGAACTCCGTATTACTACTTTTCATGGATGGGATTTTTGTATCTGAAATGTGTATTTTAAACGTGGGACTTTTGGTGAACTCTAGTGCAGTGCTACTGTTTTTAGCTGGCTCATGTATGGGTACAGCTTTCAGCGGTGCCCTAATGCAGAGGTTCCCAAACGGGTCCTGGATCTGGAAATGTTTTTTGTTCCAACCGAGATCTTAATTGCTTAATTGATTCCTTAATTGGAGTAAATGCAATATAACGCTCAATTATATAATTAAGAGGTCGGTCGGAACAAAAACCAGCAGGGCATGTGGTCCTGCAGGACCGGTTTGGGAGCCCCTGGCCTAATGTATGGGGTACTGCATATGACACCCATGACACCATACAAACTGATGAAACCTTTTATTACAAAGTGTTGGGTGAATGTTGTCATTGTCGCTTAATCAGCTGGTTAAATTCGCTTCATAGGACATCAAGTGCATAGACCTGGATAATGGAAAATGTCATGCCTACCTAACCCTCTATATGCACTCTGCAACTTATACGTGGTAAATATCGACTGGGAGCAAACTTCATTGCATTGCCAATATTTACACAAAAGATGTAGCTATGCCTTGTGTCCCATGATTAATAAAATGTATGGGCTTAATAGTTGCAGCATGGTCTAGTATGAAACATGGTTTATGAACATATAGGCCCAAAATAGGTAGACGTTTATTCTCACCTGTAAACGTATATGGAATTATACCTTTCTAACGACCTGTTTGTAACTTGTTGCATATCATGTGGCATATGAGTGATTTTCTGCTTTAGGTAGGATGTCTTTTAGCGTTGCCAAATAGCTTCTCTTGCCATCCCCAAAATAAAACTTCTTCAATGTGAATTGCAAGTAACTCTGCAGGAACATAATTGCTACGGGCTTCTGTGAAATGCTCTGAAGAAGCATGGCATTGAAAGGCTACGCACTAGAAGGTATAGATGTGAATAGTAAGGGTTTGGGGTTCAGGGTTAGATGGATGTTGGAGCTGTGGTTGCTGGGCACATATCCAAGGATACACTATAGTTTCTAATGCATTTGGTTGCTAGTGTTCTGCATACATTGAAATGCTATTAACGCATAATTCACGTGCTGGCATTTGTGTTAGGCTCCTACATTTTCGGAAACTCATCTTGTGTTGCTTGATTGCTAGGCTTATAATTGTCTCCATTGTATGGTACAGATGCTTCCCCAGATGTCATATTAAGCTAGCGTGGTGGATTGTAGTTTTATTTCCAAAAAAAAAAAGGAGACCATTCTGTTGGCCTAGTGCTTTTCTCTCCTTCAAGGTTATGACGTACTCTTAAGGTTCCAACACTCAATAGTGTTAAATATTAAAAAACGAAATGCAACAATACAAGTGTAATGCAAGGTATGCTGAAATCATTATTTAAAATTGAGTTTGTATTGCTGGCTACTGCCAAAGAGTGACCAAGCTGTTGAAAAAGTGCCAATGGCTCACTTACCTGCATTACAGTCATGCATCCTCTCAAGACTTAATGCCCCTCAGGTCCAGAGTAAGGGCCTGCAGGACACCTCAGTCCTGTGGATTAGTGGTGTGTGTGTCCACTGATGTTCATTAAGTCTGCACTGGAGTTGTGCACTCTCCGGGTCATCCCACACTGTAGATCAGTGTCTCCCAACCTGTTCCCACTGTCACACCCCTAAGATGGCAAGGTCTGCTTTTTTTCCACATTTGTAACAATTACACATTTTTATTTCCACATAATGACATAAGTCAAAACATGTGAGGTAAATGTTCCTGACAAGGGTTCAGTGAGATGGCGGCTGCTGCTGTTTTCCTTTGATCACTTTTTCAAATCTAGGCTCAGTTTTTGACAACGCCAAACTCCTATCATCTGCCAGATCAAATCTATTAGCCTATATGCTTTAGTTTTGATGATGCCACCCCTTGTACACCCCAGGTTCAGAATCAGGGTTCTAGATTAAGATGTTCTCAGGTGGAGCCATGCTGGGACTTCCCACAGCTCCCGTTGGTTCGTTACAAAGCTTCTTAAAATATTGATATGAACTCAGTTGCATCACAAGGTTGAGGATCAAGACATTACACCAAGCCATTCTGTAAGATTCTGTAGAGCCAAATGCAGGACCCACAGGATTGACCGGTTCTTAAGGATTTAATGCATCCTCATTTTTGTTCTTCTCAGTCTGCTTAAGACAAAACCAAATAATGCCACTTGTGATCTCTGGTCTCTTGATTGAGTAGTTTGTGCAGTGTGTGTTTTCCTGTTAATATGTATTTGATATTGTTCCCTACTCCTGTTGTGTTTGGTATAGCAGATCCTATTTCTATATATTTTTGGAAGTGTGTGTGTTAACTAGCTTGGGGATTCTCTAGCTCCTCTGGCAGTATTATCCCTTTTCAAGTCGTTACTTTGAAATGTGTCCCCCTCCCCTTTTTTAAAGTGGCATAGTAGCAGATCAAACTAATTATTTTAATGCAAATAATGAAAATTTACCAGCAGTACTCCAGGGTAACAGATTTAGGGCTGCAATGAATCTTAACAAAACCGATTGCTGTCTGAATGCTGGTTTGTTTAGCTTCTCTGGTTGCCAGGCATGTCTGTGGACACCCTGTCAATCGGCCACCCTGTGGCCTGTGCCAAAAGACCCCAGACTGGGAACCACTAGTACTGTAGCTACTCAACCAGAAATAACATGTCTTCTTGCACATCAGAGCCAGGAAATGTGTAGGGAGACAAATCAGGGCTGCTTCAGGGAAGATGCGTCCACTGAAGTAGCATTGTGTGTGGTGCTAAAATACATTCCCCATCCATTTCCTGTCATGTTCGAAAGTTATAAGAATAGCATTGGCTAAAACGTTGTATCAAAATGCAAGAAAAATCAACCAGTTGCAGTAAGAAGGGTATGTTTGTAGCAGGACATGTCTTCTCTTTGGCTGGCAGTGATGTGTTTGACTGGCACAGTGCAATGGGGTCATCTTTGTCTCCCGAGCGCAAGCCGCAAGGACTCTGGCCATTTGAAGTCTGTAAAATCACAATAAAACCCCCCAGATTGCTTTGTCTCTCTGTTTTAATGAGCTTTCAGAAATCGGAAGCTGAACTGCTGTAGCTCATAATGACCTTGACTGGCTTCAGGGCTTTGAGCCTAAATTTTTCAAGCTTTGTTTTGTGGCTTTTGTTTCTGGCACTATTCTTGCAATACAATCTTACCTAGTGGATGGACTAATCTCCCCATGCTCCATCTCTAAAGATGGAAAGAAAGGAACTGCCTTGCCACCCAATCTCTCCAGTTTCCATGCGGTTTGCTCTTAGAACATCCAAATAAACAAAGTGGGGGGGGAAAAAAAAGCCATACTCTTAGCAGTATGGTAAGACCATCTGGACAAAAATGGTAAGGACTTGCTATGTAACACTGCTGTTCAGAATTCGCTTTGTCAAATGAAATGTCACTTAGAGCATGACATGAAAATATAGTCAATGAGGACTAAAGTTGAAACGGACAACAACACTGAGTTTTGGGTACACTGGCTTTCCACTACCATTGACTTCATCACTTGGGCTGCTGTAACCCAAATAATTATCTTGTTTGTCATCAGACGTGCTGCAGCACTTTTCCAAACGTGAGTCAGATAGCTTTGAATCACCCTTCTGTGGAATCTCAAGTCTCTAATCTGAACAAGGGAAATCTGAATTAAACCACTCGCTGTGTTTGCCTCTCTCCCACCTACTCTTGTTTTCTCTCTCTCTCTATTTTTAACATACTTGTCAAATTTCAGTAGTTTGTAAATCGAGTGTCACAACTCGCAGTGTGCCATTGAGTGAACATTGCACAAATACATATTTTGTACTGTAGTGTAGCCTAGCTAGCCTTAACTCTTTTATAATCTTACCTTAAAATTCCTCAAATGTTTATAATCATCATCTTCCCACATGGGGCAGCATAATGGACTATGTTAGTACTGTACTACAGATCCAAGGTCCACATATTGGTTTAAAATCCATGCGTTCTGCAGGCCATTAAGTACCCTTTCTCTTACTGTTTGAAAGTAAGTAAATACATGGCAGGTGAGTCATTAATTCAGTTTAGGCAATCAATAGTTATATTTGACAGTTGTCCAGAATGTTCAGTTTCCTTGAGTTTAGGTTCATGTGTATCTTTTAGACAATTGTGATTGATGATCTGATCTGTTTGAGCTTGACTCTTAAAAGGGTAGTTAAAGGCCTGTTCAAGACATGTTGCTCTATTGTGGATGATTTATACAATTTCAGAATGCAGCATTTTCAGACTTGAATTAGAAATGGGATTACATCATTGACCTCCAATCCAGTTTGTATGTTTATTTCCCCCCATGTCAGTCATAAAATCTTATTTAGAATGTTTTAATAACCGCTCCAACAGCAGACCTATAGCATTACAAAAACTGCATGAATGTCACTCTCAATGATAACAGCGTGGGCTCGAAGACACAGGATTTGTGGGGATGTGTGGCAGGCTTGGGAATCCCAATGACTCAAGCCCATGTGACCCTGGCAGTGATTGGCAAATTGTACACTGCTTTCTTGCAGGAATCTAATTTTCCGCTGCCTGTCATATAGCAGAGCGTTGAACCAACAGGGTTTGGCTTATGGTGTTCAGTGCTTATCCACTCTTGAGTGGAAGCTTGTGCTTGGGTAAGCCACCCAGAACCCTCTTCAGCTATTTTTACCAAGCATAGTAGCGTAGTAATAACGGCAGAGGGACAATGTGGGGATTTATGACCTGCCGTGTAATTTGGGGTTTTGTTCACGGCGTAATAGGAGGTTGTTAAGGGGTTTGATTGCAGTTTAGTACATGGGTAAAAAGAGCATTCTCTCTGGATGTTTACTTTACATTGATTTATTTAGTTTTCGTCTGCCTGTTTTGTTTTGTGCAGTACTGGTCTTAGAGAGTTTCAGTCCAGCAAGTTTTAAATCGCTTCCATCCTAAGATCTGGGAAGATAAATGAGTTTGGCTCTATTAAGACCATAGTTGAGCGCTCAGGAACAATGAAAACCTGGAGGCAGTGCTGTCCTCCAAGAACAAGATTTGAGATCCCTGGTGTTGCGTGATCAGGGTTCAGAACTGTGTGTCTGTGTCTTTGCCTCCTGAAAGCAGACACTGCAGGCCTCAGGCCCAGTCTCGCTTTCAAGCAGAGGAATTGGGGGTTCTTGCACTGGCAGAAAAAGACGTCACCATGAGCAAACCAATACTTCCAGGAAGGGATTGCAAAGGTGCTACCCAGTGGGAGAACGATTAATCAGTGAATACAGCCAGAGAAGAAATCGATAGATTTTTTTCTTTTTATTCAAGAATATCTTAGCGGTTGCTTTGTGAGGAAGGTTTGCAATATGCTGTACAGATCCTATTCACTGATGATTAGTTTTAAATCTACACTGCTTCAGGCAGGAGATGCGCATTCAATCTTTCAAGGTAATTGTATCTTGGCATCTCAGACTGACAGTAACATTGGCCGTGTGTTGCTAATTGACGACTCAAACGTGCAATAGATTTAATTTTTTTTTTAAATTGAGTTGCTGCACTTAAAAGTATTGTCAGCACTTTAGTTGATAATTGTGCCTGTGTGTGTTCAGGGAATGAATTTTGTAATTGCTGCAATCTTTGCACAAACATGCAGTTGCTGTTGAAATGTATGGCAATGGTAATGAAGCGGTCAGTCAACTGACAAAAGTTTGATTTGTGAATTTCACTCTTTCTGTTGCCTATGAAAACACATATGTAGGACATCTCATGGGAGTGCCTAATGCTGCATATTGCAATAATGTACAGTTGTGTATTGCATGGGGATTAGTCACTGGATGCACCAGAAACCTGGACTGGAAGTCTGCAACGCGTGTGCGTGTGCTATTTTTATTTTACTTTATTCCGCTTTACCATACACAATTTACAGCCCAGTTAGGAATACTCTAATTCAAGCCTTCGTCTGACTGTGCATCTCTCTCCGGAACTGGAAAAACTGTTTTTGATGCGCTGTGCCTCACTTCTCGGGTTATTGAATTCAATTCAGGGTCTATTAATATCTACTTAGAAATCCTACAGAGAGCTAGGTAAGGAGCAGCAGGGCATTGACGGTGCTCAACATTTGGGCAGAAACATTAGTCCGGAGATTCTCTGCCAGACGCACGCCCACGATTTCAAATCCCCCCCACGTGTGTGAAAAGGAATAGTGCTGGGTCACAGAACCTCTACACATGCCAGACAAAGCGTTTCTGCTAACTAGAACTCAACTGAGGATTGATTGAGGAGAACTGGTTGGCCAAAGACAAATGGCACTTGGTGAATCCAGATACTCAAGATTGCAAATTTGTCTGTCCTCTTGGCGTTTCTTTGATCAGCCCATGGAGAGCTACCTGGTACTCGAACAGGGTTGTATTTCACTTAGATTTGAACTACAGGAGCAGAACACCCTTTGTGGCAACTCTCCCCACTACTGCTGTGTTGCCTACACAGGAGTCTTGCCCGGGGACGTGGCCTGGAGATTGTCAGCAAGCAATTTTAACAAGTAGAGGCCGATTGCACGTATAATAAAGCAGTGTAATGATTGAATTAGTCCACACCTGCCGTTCCTCTCTGACAGCTCCTTCTGCAGCTAATTACTCCTTCCTGTGCTGCCCCCGCCCTTGTCGACTCACAGGAGTTGTAGAACAGCACTGTTAATGTCTCGAAATGGGAATTTAATTCAAGAACAATCCCTGTAACATGCCAGACTGATTTCAGTGGTTTTGTGCTGCTGGAGTTGGTGGCTCCTATGGAGTCTTTTAATATACTGAAGAAGGAACTTCCTCACACACACACATACATCAGGGATGCAAATAATGCTCCCACAGCATCACAAAGGAGCTGTGTGTTTAGGTACATGCTGTGCAAAATAATACCAGAATTAGACAAAAAGTAAAAGCAAGAGAATACCTGATGGAACTGAACTGTTCTTCCGAGTAACAATTAGATCTGTAGTCTGTGGGTCAGGTATTGGTTCATATTTGTTGTCAGAACTCTGGTACTTGAGGTCTTTAGGCAATTGTAAATGTTCTTGATGAAGCAAATAACAAATTATGTTAACATGCAACTAATAAGGGAAGACCTGAAAAAGAGAGAAGTTTGGGTGGCAGGTTGGATTTTACAGGTTACACCCAGCACACCCAAACATAAGTTATCTCTTAAGATCAGTAATATCGTAGGCATGTTTTGTGCATTTCAGAATGAAGTTCCTCTTTTTTTTATAGGTCTTGTTAGACAGTGTATTTGTATTATTGTAATTAATTTAATTCTTGGCCCCTCTGATGGTTTTGAAATATTAGTTAAGGACCATTTGTAGTGCCAGGAATTACTCGGCACTCCTCCTTTTCAGTTGCCCACTAATTTTTGTGCGCGGTATTCCCACTGACTTTTCTCCACTGCCACTGGGGTGGCAGGCTTAGACCAGTGGTTCTCAACCCTGGTCCTGGGGACCCACTATCTTGCTGGTTTCTGTTTCCTTATTTGCGTAATTCACCTATTAAAATGGTTAATTAATTATGGTGTGTAACTTCTGCTTTACATTTGATAAAAGTTGGAGAATACGTTAATGTTTAACTTGACATCTCCGATGGTTTAAATTTATTAATAAGCTTTGATTAGGCCAATTATTAGCTCATTTTCAGAACTGAGAGTCTAGATTGCTGACTCATGTTAGCTGCTGCATCCCCTCTTGCTTCACGTTCCCAGTGAAAAGACGGGGAAAAAGAAACATTTTCCACATAGACCTACCCACACATACCCTGTCTGGCCCAGCAGGGTCCGAGACGTGACACTGTGCAATGTGAGCTGAAAGCAGAACTGCAGTGCAAACACTCGCTAGCTAAAACTTAAGTAGGGCAGCTGGGCTACACCTGGAAACTGACTGTGGGAACGGGACAGATCTGCAGTACGCCCACTGCATCTCCTTACAACTGCAGTGGTGTAGCTTTTCTTATCTCTTTATATTTTTGCATTTGAAACCCTGTAAGTTATCTATCTTCTCCTGTTGGTTGTGCATCCTCTTTTGTTACTTAGTTAAGCTGATATCTGATCCAGTTGAAGATAAGTAAATTGTCTCCTGATCTAAAGTGCAGTGTAAGAATGTAGCAGCTGGCTGTGGTTTTTGTGGGGCACGTGCGCACAGGGCGTAACGCTACAATCGGGGAACTCGCTATTCAACATCATGTTGTCCTTTTGACCTCTGAACAGTTTCACGCTTTTGCAGTGTTTCCCAAGGTCCCGGTTTTATAGCTGACTAGATTTCATTCCTATCATGTGCGGTTGGTTCTGCATTATGATTTTTATTTCAGATCTCATCTCGTTGGACACGCGCTTTGCATTTCTGTTTCTGCCTGGATTAGGACGCTGAGTTGACTAGCTGTTCTGACCAGTTTAATGTTTCTCGCTTTATGATGCTCTTGTTGATGGGACTTGTGCACTTTGACCTGTATGATGCTGATGTACTTTCCTGGGTCACTCCCTGCTTTTCTCATGCCCCAATGGATTCTGATGTGCTTTTTTTTTTTTTCAAAACATACAAGCCCTAAGAAGGTGTAATAGGAGAAGAAGCAGGTAGAAAGTAGAAATGGTCCAAATGAGACAGAATCTGATGTATTGAGTGACATTTAGTTTTCAAGCTAGTATTCACATAAATTACTCTTGCATTGAATGTTTCCTACTTTCCTATATGTACCATTGTGGAGATATCCTAGATTAAAACAGTGTCTGTAATGGGAAGTGATAGATTTTGTTGTTGGGTGTGCTATTATATTCACTCTGTGGCCAAAGATGAAATAATTCCTCCAAAATTTAATAACTGAACCACATGTTAAATTCTCTTGGATATATTGTGATCAGTTTTGAAAAGAACATATAATCTGAGGAACATTATCAATATAAACATGTATTGTTTAAAGATTCAAAGATGGCAGTCCATGTTTTTTTATAATTTCACCATGCAATATAGATTTGTCAAATGCTTGACATTTAGACCACCCCAAAATGCTTTTCATGAAACAGCTGTGCAGAAACATAGAGGTTGTGTATTATTGTCACTAAGTAAATGCCTTTGAACTCAAAGGGGTTTTTACATATGCTTTAAAAAGACGTGTTTTTGTTCATCAGGACTTCCAGTATGCCTTTTCCCCATATCTTTGTTTGAAAGTCTCCAGCTGCAGTAGAAAGCTTAAGGGATACAATCAGAAATCAGATTAGATAAAGAAGATGGCATTGTTCCATAAAGTTAAAAGGAAAAAATAACATGCAGAAATGCTCTGAATTAGTTGACCTCCGGTTGTGAGATGGAGTACAGTTACAAAGTAAGTTATTTTTAAATTTGCTGGTGCCAGATTATTCAGAGCATTATAAGGTAGCTAGAGCTGGGATAAATAATGCAATGAATCAAATCAGTTATTTTAATATTCAGATTTTTGTGGTATTTGAGTTTTTCTATTCATGACTTGCATTCCCGCAATTAGTTTAATGCACCTTTAAGGCTTTGACTTCTTAATGAGAACTAAGTGTTTACATGTTTCTATGGTAATGTGGTGAAACGTAGTGAAAATGACTGGAGAAAAGAAGAGTGTCAGGGTGCCAGCAAATGATTCAGGGTAGCACTCGAGTGTTGTGTAGATTTTTTATTTATTTTTTGATCGAAAAGTAACCTGAAATTATGCGTTTGTGGCCATACGTTTTCAAATTTATTTATTTTTAGGCAGAATTTTCACATTTTAGGCGATCCCACATTGGCTGTTTAAGATACGCACAAATATAATGGAAACAATATGTAAAGGGGTCGATCCTCATTGACTTTGTGTCATGTGTATAGGCTATGAATGTGAAGGAATCTTGTGAACAAGTCACGCACACATGAAATGGCAAAAGGTCCCTCGGGTGTCTTGCCCCTGGACCTCAATGGGAGCTTTGGTGGCACCCAGACAATGACCTATATATGGGTGCCATTGGCAGATTTATACATTTCAGATATTTCCTAGTCCTGCCACGTTCATGTCAGGTATTTTGTAACATGTTAGTTTGTTGATATTTCAAGAAACAATTGCCACAATACTTGTTTTTCTTCCCTTCTGGAAAGTTTTAATATTTTTGTAATCCTAAACCTTTAAGCGAATTTCTGCTTTTATTTATTTTATACATGCATTTCTATAGAATGTGTGCGACAAGATCAGTTTATTATTTTAAACCACTACCTTGCGTTTTGTCAGGTTTACATTTTTAAGGTTTTAATATTTTGTTACCTTATTGTAGATTCAGAGAGCCTGCATCTAAAAAAAATTCATCAAACTACTAGCTATGGATTGAGAATATTCCATTCTTGAAGAAATGTTTAAGTTTCTGTTTTATACATAATTTCAATGTAAATTGATGTAATGTTTAGGTGATGAGGAAATACTTCCTATTTGAACTGAGTACAACCAATGATTAGTAGAGTAATTATAGAATATAATCTAGTAAAGATGCCACTGTTAACATTGTTAAATTACCCACCAAAAAAAAGAATGGGAAAACATGAATTGAATGTACATGATTATTAAAATAATCACCCCTGAAGTCAGCAATAGGATAGAATTAACCCTGAATTTAATGGGTAACAGTTAAGTGATGAAGATATTCCTACATGAGTTAGGCTAGTTTTATTTAAAGCATGAGCAGCTGAATGTTGTGCATATTGTAACCTGATGAGTCTTCATAGGGGCCCCAGGAAGCAAGGCTATGTCATCATGGTCAATTCTGAATGAAACAAAGGCAAGATTCAAACTTCTCTGCATCCTACACAGACAGGGAGGATTGTCAAACAAGCCATATTAGGGAATCCACTGAAGCCTTTCAAGCACTGATGTGTTCAGAGCAAGTCAGAACTTGGCTTTAGTTTAAGGGGGGCATATAACTGTGATATGGCAGAAATCTCATTATGAGACCAAAAGAGAACTTAGTTAGAGTCTGAAGCCAAGTTCCAATTTCTAATTATAGAATTGTGAATTGACTTGGACAAACTAAAACAAAACCAGTCTCTGGATGATAAAGTGGAACAGGCAGAAACTCCCTTAACCAAAGCCAGACTGGGGGTGGGGGTGACCCACTGTGGGTAAATTTAATTAAAACTGGAAAGCTTTGTAAATCAATTAAAGATCCAGAATCGGCAGTCTGAGGAATACAGTCTACACTCATTTTAGCACCAGATCAGCCACAGGCATTGTAACTGGCATTTAAAAGTGGGTGGTATGAAGAAAGACCACTATACACTAATGCACAATTGTTCAAGAGGGACAACTTTACATCTACAGGGAGGTTGAAATACCCACTAATCAGAGCAGTGTCAGCATGCATGTCATGTGCACTATGAAACTGTGGAAAATTTGTGAAACAAAGTTCGAGTTTTGCTGAGTGGGCAGATAAAGGACCGCAGCATTTAAAGTTGTCTAACTGGCAGCCGTCAGCAGTAACCGTTCAAAGGTTCTGGGCTGGAATGCTGCATTTGCTGCCCTTCCTGACTTTCAATGAAGCAGCATAATGGGAGCTGGTATACAGCAGAAAACATTACCTACCTTTAAAGCAAGCTGTAACTAACATTGTTAATCCATGCTCGTTTATCAATTAACTCACACGGGTCTGATGACGAATTGCACATTTGTTAATTCTGTTCCACTGAAATGATTTGTTAATATGTAAAAATGTGTTGGTAAGAGTGTATAAGTAAAGTATAATGGTTATACATTTAAGAGAAGTCTTCACAATCATGGCTACATAAAAAAACAAAAACAAAGGAGAGCTCATGTGTGTTTCACGATTTCAAAAAATGCCGTCCAAGAAAGAACGACTTCTTCAGAGCAAATCTTATTAATTAAAAATGCATTTCTTAATTAAAAAAAACAACCAACCCAACCAATTTAGATTTCTTTCTAATGCGTCTGTGTTTTCACACAAATAATCGTGCGGTTGCACACAGATAAGGTAATTACTCTAACAGGTTGCTCGCTTGGTATCTCCTGATTGCAGTTTAAAGAGCTAAAGATAATAGAAACTAATCAGAAATTCACATGTGACTCATCATTAGATCTTTAATTTTTTTATTGGGCTGACATGGACAGACCATGCTAATTACAGCTATAAATTAGCGCACAAATAATAAATAATCTACCAAGCCTACATGTAACTAGTCTTTGGATCACTGCACTGGAGTTCAGTGTAATGTGGGTTTTCTGGGCATGGGACTCTGTATTTTGTATTTTTTTGAGCTCATGGGTACTAGTATGTATGGTTAGATATTAATAATAATTTTAAGACTGATACTAATGTATCAGTAATGATACTAATGTATCGCCACTGGCTTTTTTTTTTCTCTACAGAAAATGTTCCCTTAGGACTGATTCCTGATTTTGTTTGTAGTTCCTAGCAACTGTTTAAATGATGTTCCATGTACTTAGGGAGTCTACACCAAATCACATTATGAATGCTAATACAGTTCGAAGTCTTTCATTTGGAATACAAAAGAAAGAAAAGGATATTTTACAATAATAATATCCTAGATTGGATTCAATGTCCAGGTGCTTTGTCAGTTTCGCTGTAAAGAGCTCTGGGCATGAAAAGAGCTGTACAAGTATTGAATTGTATTGTATCCCAGACAATCTGCTGTATTTTCTTTTGTGTTTGTCATTGTGTCTTTCTACAGTGTGTTCCAGTATCATCTACAGTTCTATTCAGTTTGTTGCCTTCCAGCTCCATTTTAGCCCAGGCATTTTACTTTATTGGGCCAAGCCTCTCCCCCACTGTTTTCTATCTTGCTTCATAATGGATTAACCCTAGGAGACCAATTTTGATTTATACTTTTTCTCTCGGGTCTGTCCCCAAGGGACAGATGTGCTACAATTCATGGGCATGTCCTGTCCTGGCCTTGGTCTTTTATAGTCAAGGTCAAGGATAATTGTGTATTCTATATGTGGGGTAAAGTCACCACGGTGTCTCTTGTTTATGTTCTAGAGACCCCCCATGTAATTTCCCAGAGTGCTTTATTGATGAGGCGCATAAAAGCTGTAGAGCGCATTCCCAGAAGGTCTTGGCCAGTGTGTGTTACCTTTGCTTACTATAAGCTTATCGCACGGTCCGAGGAGTTTGTATCATGAGCCGTAGTCAGACGAGAAGGTCTGCTGTTGAATAATGAATTGGGCGAGTGATTTATTTAACACTGGTACGGGTGGGGTATTTTACCGTCTGTCATCCAAACTTCTGCCAGTACAGCCTCATCATTCTAGTGGGTGGCAGTAATGGCACCTCTTTAATGGTGACGCTTCTCTTTTTTGTTTTTGTCTTCAGTGACGTTGCACTGCTTTTGCAACGGCCGTTTTTGTTGCAGGGATCTCTGCAAATGCAACGCCTCAGGGTTGGCCATTGTTAAGCTTTGCCAATTTCCCATTTAATCGGTTCCTAAGGGCATGAGGAATTCATTTTTGCGAGATCGTCTGTGTCAGACGTTCTTTACCCTGAAATGTCTTGGAAGTGCATTTAGGTCCTGCAATGTGAAATGCTGATCAATCAGCTTCTTCACAGATTATATAGCAGGATGAGTTCGAATGCTACAGTGCCTTTTGACTGCTGATTCAGGATTCGATCAAGTTTCTGAAGCAGACAAGCTCAAAACTTAAAAAAAGCAAATTGAATGGGACTATTTGTTTAATGAACTGCATGCAGCACACTGAAGTTCCTATTAAAATCAGACTTGGATAGCCTGCATCATTCAGATCGTTTTCTAATAGATTTCAGCAGGAAGCATAATGCGATGTCTGCATTAATTAGCTTGCTACTGTATTCCTTCCCCCCTTAATTGTGCTGTCTTATACAGATGTTTGCTCAGCTGCTTGTCATTGGGGTGGGACGATATTTGTATTTTCTGAATATTCTCCTTTAATTGGTTCAGTGCCACCAGGTTCCCTCTTCAGACTGGACGAAAGTCGTTTTAAAACCTGTGTGATTTTGCAAGATGATGTTTCTTGCCCCTTTCTTCACTTTGTCTGCATTTGAGGCAAAACAAGGCCAATTTAACTGAAGTAGGGAAATATAAGTGGTGTAAACTGAGAAATCATGAACTGTAATTGAGCAAGGGATACCCAGGTTAATGTTCTACTTTTCTGAACAGTGCCATGGGATCTGTGTAGACCACAAGCAGTCATCAGACCATTTCACACTAGCACTGTGACTCAAGCCTTGTTCTCACTAGTGAACCTACCTGTCTAGGGCACAAGGACTGATAGAGGCTCATCTCAGCATTTCAAGTTAGAGCAAATGCACGATGGCATGTAAATGCATTATGGGAAATCCCATAGGGTTCACATCCAGGGAGGATGTATTAAATTAGGAGATATTGTCAGAAGCTAGTCATGTACTTGTTTCTCTGACCCTGTGGTAATTCTGCTTGTTATAGTTGTGAAAACATGAACTTGACCCACTTGACGCCAGACCCCAACCGTGATAGGATATGACCTGGGTTTGAGTGGCAGAGCGAAGACTCGTATCTCCTTGTCCAAACTCATCCAGGTGGTAGAGCTGTGGTGAAACAATCTATTGATAATTATTTGCTTTAACCATGTGTCCTCCGCTTAGTATTCGACAGGGTTCTCCTAAACAAACAGAATATTCCTCTGTTGACTTCTTAACTTGGGCATTATCATGTTAATATGGGCATCCAAGTGTCCTTGATAATGATTTAATGAAATAATTGTTATTATGCTGTTTCTCTTCCTTTCATGGCTTTGTATTGCACTGGGGTACTTATAATAATCCTCATGATAACTAGTACATATTAACTACATCTCTGTACTCTCTATACCTGAATATTGCCAGATCCAGAGCCTGAGGCAGATTTACAATAATTTGATCTGATTCCAGTGTGTGCTATTGTCATTACGTTGTAAAAATGTATTCTGTAATTATTTAAATTGTATAGGCCCCTAAGCAATAATGGATATTTTCCCAGTAATAATTGTAACAGTCAGTAGTTTTAGTATGTGTTAATTGCAATAATTTTTGCATTATAACATTTGGCTGATGACTTGCTTTCATCAATTAACTGTAAGCAGTTTGCAGGGTCCTTTAAAAAAAAGAAAAAAGAAAAAACCTCTAAATTATGTTATTGCATCATTCACAATGTAGTTTTTCATTGGGGTGGGATTCCAGAGGCCAGTTGTGCCAGCATGTTTGTCTGGTGTCCAGTAGTAACTAAGTGAACCAAAGAACCTATCCAGTCTGTTTTTAAATGTTCCCAAATTTTCAGCTTCAACCACATCGCTAGGGAGTTTGTTCTAGATTGTGACAACTCTGTGTGAAAGGGGTTATTGACCAGTAAACACTTTTTGTTTTGTAATAAGCCAATATTTGAAATCACCTTGGATTAAGGCATCAACCAAATTAAACTCGGCAATACATAGGCTAAATAAATATCCGTTGGTGGCTCTATATTAAAATCAATAGTGCAAAGTCTAATGGTTTGTAATGACTCCAGAAAACTGATAACTTCATGCTCTTATTAGTGAACATACGGGAGCGTTTAATGTGCTTTGATTTGCCAATGACCTTGGGAAATGAAAAATGCACAGGATTTTTTAAT
Source organism: Amia ocellicauda (assembly GCF_036373705.1). Lineage (NCBI taxonomy): Eukaryota > Metazoa > Chordata > Actinopteri > Amiiformes > Amiidae > Amia > Amia ocellicauda. The sequence goes on along the minus strand of NC_089858.1, from coordinate 38,791,895 downwards.
TCCTGTCGTTGGCAATATTAATTAGAAACTTTGTTTACATGGTATAACAAAGTTGCTTATTTCAGAGGAGAAATATTTACAGGCTATACACGTAAGTGACTTTGTAGCTTGCATATATACGTATTTATTTTTTTCTGTTGTAAGGAGACGACACTGTTAAAAGGTATTTTTGTAATCGATTTTAAAATACACCGGTCGGTCTAGCAGATGTAAGTTAAACTGTCTTTTTGCCATTGGCTGTTTTGTCTAAATCGTCCAGTGGTACTGCTGATCCTGTGAGATTATAATGATATAATCTGCACGAGGTTGTGAACATTGGCTGCTGATCACAGCTGTAGTGGCGTTACGTATGCCTTCAGCGCACCCAGCTGATAGGAAAGCTAAGTGATTCTTCTGCAGCTGTGCGTCAGTGTCTCTAAGCAGCCAGCTTTTTTGCTCTCGCCTCGGCATTCTGTGTCTGACGCTCTCCTGACTTTAATCTCCACCCTGGCCTGAAAGCACAAGCTTGTTGGAGATGAAACGCAGCACTGTGTGTGTCTGAGCGTGTGAGGACATGACAGGCCTTCACCGCACATGGCACACAGCGCACTGCACAGACGACCATCATGGGAAACCAGACCCTGCACAGGCACGTCTACAGCATCAGGCTGTGATACAAGGACTGTGTACGTTGCAGGGTTCATCTACACTTAATGAAGCATCTATATTGATAAATGCTCCTTTTTAACCCTACATTTCTTAAATCTGCAGAAACCACTTTAAGAAATTGGCAGCCCATTTAGCTGGTTCCTCTTCAGAAATTCACTGCAACATTGAGCAACTGACTTGTTCTTTGCTGAAAGCTGTAGTTAATGGATTGAACGGTAGCATAAATCCCCCTGCAACCACCCCTACAGACTGCTAACTCAAATAAAAGGTGCCCAATTTACATTATGCAAGGTAATTGCTTGTTTTTAATAATTTCAGCTTTTAGAGTAAAAACAAATAAAGAAAGCAAAGTAACATTGAGAGGGAGCAATGAGGATTGAGTAAACAGAGTTCCTTTCCCCCCCCAAACACTGCACCAGTCACGTCTGTGCCAGAGGTGCCAAAGTCATGCTGAGGGGTCTGCGTCGCACCCCACATGACCAGGTAAGGCAGGGCTGCTGCACCAGATACTGCCTTGTTTGTGGCTGTACCATTTTGTGCAGATATATTTAACATTTAATATATATAACATTGTTCAACTAGGTTTACTGCCAAGGCAACACAGGAATGATGTAAACATGACGACTGCATAAAGCGGTCTACTTCTATTCACACTTGCGAGTCCACACCACAAACCACAGACTTACTGCATTGTAGTGGGTACTGGTGCAGCTCTCACTGATAACATTGGCACCCATTGAGCAACATGAATCGCTGTCACATGGCAAGCAGAGGAACCTGTATCTGAGCACCCAGCCCCAGTTGGCTCATGGCATGTCACCCCTTGGGTAAGCTGTGTCCTGGTCAACTAGCCCCTTTTACACTTGCACACCAGCCTGGGCTATGACTCGTTCTTTAGCAACCCAAGTTCTGATTGTCGTTTGTTTGAAAGCATGGTTTAGGAAGTATGTTGACTGGGGTCAAGAGTGGCCTCACAAGGTGGGTGACCAGCCAGCCAGCACTGACCCAGGCAGAGCGAGACTGAAGGCATGATGGGTGAGTGTCAATTGAGCATGTGACGTGACCACACCGCCATCACTGTAGCTCAAACCTGCTTACTCAAATTGTGGTGGGACTGTGTGTACCTAACCCGCATGCCACTGTGTTGTAACTGCGAATTTGAAAGGGGCTTATGACTTAGTCCAGATAACGCTCTGTGGACTATAGGCTCAACCCAAACTCAGCAGAGGCTTTTTCTGCTTGAGACACTGAAATGCTTTCATTCATGTCCCAACTGTGGGTTTCTCCTCTGTTTTGCCTGCAGTGATCTTGAGCACGGCCTCCAGGGATCAGAGCGCACTCACTTCTTCTGGGTCTGTGCTGGGAATGACAGACTCCCGGGCAGTAGTTACGAAGTGGGAGGTGGGGGATCCCTGAAAAAAAGCCTAGGCAAGGATTTTGAACCTTTTAAAACTGGGGGGAGGGCAGAAAGTGAGTGATGCAGTCAATCTCGGGAGGATTACTGGAATATCAGCCTACCCCACTTCTGTCTTCTCAAAACAGGCCTGACTCGCTCGTCTCCCCACTCTTCCAGTAGGTTGGGTAGTCGACAGCAATGCAGTATTGCTGCACTACAACACTGTCCTTCACTCCAGACAACTTCCTTCCAGACACGCACAATCTCACAGACTCACAGAGCCCTGCTATAATTCAACTGTACACACCCCTTCAATTAGACTGTGGCAGAGAGCTGCAATCCTGCACCTGGAAAGCTGTAGTATCTTCATTTATTATTATTATTATTATTATTATTATTATTATTAGTATTATTATTATTATTCCAGGTGAGCTCTGACTGACTTAATTGGACTTATTTGCGGACTTTTCTCTTCCTTGAGGAAAAAAAAAAGTGTTTTCCAGGTCTTGAAGTTACTGGACTATTTAAATCTCCCTATAAAAGCTGCATGATAGTGACTGCAACTGTGCCGTGCTCGTTTTAGCTAAATGTGTCTGTATAAACTGCATCACGAGGCTCCACAGCTCTGTTAATGCAGTGATTAGGTAGACTAGGGTTCAGCACACAGTTTGGCACATGATGTGGGCCTTAAGCAGATTTGTAGCAGAGCATTTAATATCTCGCATGATCTTTCACTTTGAATTGGGTTTTACCTGATCATATATACACACACAACCTTATTGCTACCTCAGGATGCACTTAACAGGGGCAGACTGGGAGAGGAAAAAGGCAGGAGCCAGAGCCCGCAGGCTACTGGGGCTCGACTTCAGCCAACACCGTGTTCCCAATGGAAGGGACCGGTCCTGTCACGTCCAACCTGTAGAACCGGGCAAATGTCTGCCAAGGGGGCGCCTTGAAAAAGGGTCCAAGATGTGGCAACGCCTGGATTCGAGTGGGCCACCATGTGTTCAGGCACCGTGGTCCCGGTGGACTAGTACGCCATGGTAATTGTGTCCAAATTCCAATGCGAGAGGCGCTGCTTTGAAAGCGCCTGGCCCTGTGTCTGTGCTCCATAAGACACAAACAGTTGGTTTGAGCGCTGAAAGTCCTTAGTGCGTTCCAAATAGCACCTGCGGGCCCGCACAGGGCAGAGCAGGTGAAGCCAACTCTTTTGCTCTGAAGCGAAGGGAGGAGGATGAAAAACCATCAACTCAATAGGCCTGTTGACATGGACATGACAGGGTTAGGCTGCAGCGTGACCCTGGAGCCATCTCCCGCAAAACGGACACACGATGGGTATACGGACAGGGTGTGTAACTCACTCGCGCCTTTTGCAGAGGTGATTGCCAGCAAAAACGCAGTCTTAAGTGACACCAGCTTCAGCTCAGCTGAGTTCGGTGGTTCAAATAGGGCTTGGGAAAGTGCGTCCAGCACTACATCAAGACACCATGCAGGCAGTGAGGAGGCTGTAGCCATCGAGCTCCCTTTAAAAACTGCACAGCCAGGAAGTGAGACCCAGGGGGCTCGCCATCAATCTGGACGTGACATGTGGGGATGGCCGCCAGATACACTTTTATAAAAAGTATTTTTTCATTTATGTTAATGGGGTATGCATTATCCATTTTAATTGCAAACCTGTCATGCACAGAACTACAAAGTGACTATTTAGGCCTCCCTACAGTGTACTAGCTCTGGTGTTTGTGCGGTTGTTTTGCAACTTGAAGATAAATCTAGGACATTTTACAGGAGGACTGTTTGTGTCTACAACTTCTCTGTTGTAGAACCAGGGAGGTAGCTGTCCTAATAGTTTACAACAGCATGCCGCTTTTCTGTCACTCTCATTCTCTCATCACATCACTCCTGCATGAGAGCTGCTTCACTGGTTACCAGTGAGCTGTCCACAAGGTCTGCTTCAGGAGCTAGCAGTTTCATATGCTCCAACAGGCGCCTAGCTTGTTTGTTGTCTTAATCAGACTTTTGATGTGTTCCTCATTTTCAGACAGGCTTGGTTCTGTGCACTGCTCTGCCATGTCTTGGTGTGAAAGTTGCTATAAAAAATAATTTGTATTGTGGTGGTGATCTGGGGTGATTCTGATGCTTGGTTTCCACATTTGGAGGGTATATATTTAAAAGGAAAACAATTGCAGATTGTACTCTTGAAGCTTTGTGAACAGGTTTTAAATGTAGTACAGTTAGGAACATTTTATCAAGAATGCACCTTGCAGCCCATACATTCACTTTGAGCTCACTGGCTCTGTGTTTGTGCAGTGAATTGTTCATTCCTGAGTGGCAGGCAGCAGGGTGTGGTCATAGAAGCAGGGTGGGGCCCAGGCCTGTTTGTTCTGTATAGCTGCCGGACTGCTTTCTTTCTTTTCTTTTTTCCCCTCCTCCTCCATTGGGGCGATCCATCGCTTGTGCAGCTTGTTTGACTAAACCTGATTTGAAGTGAATGAATAAAAATCTGGCGTACACACATGACTCTTTTGTTACTGACTAGTTTGCATACCCTGCATTCTTCAGTAATCTTCTCCTCTCACTGTATGTCACCCACCGAGATATGAGCTGTGACTCATTCTCTGAAGTGTCTACACACCATTGTGACGGGCTACTAGTTGATGTGGCAATCTTTGCTTCAAAATTAATACCTTTTGCGGATGGGAAGGCAATTAGCGTTGCACTAAGCAGTGTGCGTCACACTTAGTCTCCCCCCCCAACATCTAATTTCCACTTTGCCAGGGTTGAGAAGCCTTTGCAGACAGCTAGGTTTCTACTGGAATATTCATGTGGCGGGGAATTGGGCAGGAGCACGTCAGAGAAGATTAGAAAGAACAGACACAATGCAGGCTACTTCAGTGCACAGTTGCCACGTGGCAGAGAGCTGCAAAACCTGCAGGATTCTCTTCCTGAGATCTGAGCTGTCCATTGCAGAAATCTTATAACGGAGACATTACTATTTATTCACTATTTATTTATTCCAAGCACCTTTGTCCTAAAATCATATAAATGTAATGCAGTACATTATACTCTGAAACAACATAAAGGAGTGAGGGAATACAATATGGTGAACAGCGACTTTGTAGTGCTACTAAGAAAAACAAAAGGGGATCTGATTATTTATGGCCAAAATAAGTGGCGATGGCCAGCTTACAGATTCCATTGCAAAGCTCAGTACAGGTGCAGTTTGAATAGATGAGTAACAGAAGGTGAGGCACAGGGGCAAAGGATGGTCAGGGCAAGTCACAGCAAATAACTTGATTGCCTCAACCATTTAAAGCTTCCTCTATGAATGCAGGTCGATTCTTACAGACCAGCCAGCCCTGGTGCCAATCTGGATGTGTGTCATAGCCGTCCGTTACTCGCGGATCAGAGTGCAATTGCCTGAGCAACGTTGTGGGGTGTGGAAATAGGCCAAGGTTGACTAACCTGGACATTGTCCTGTCCTGTATCTTGGCAGGGGGTTTCGCCATCGTGTTCCTGGTGCGAACACACCAAGGCGTACGCTGTGCTCTCAAGAGGATGTACGTCAACAACGAGCATGACCTGCAGGTGTGCAAGAGGGAGATCCAGATTATGGTGAGTAGTGCGTATATCCAAAAACAACAAGTACAAATTCTTGTACTCCAGCGAGCAGTGTGGGTGAGGTGCAGCTGACCAATGTTGTGTGTGGGTGGGGGGGTGATGTCAGAATTAATGAATTATAAACTGTTTGGAATTACACCGAACCTTGTAGATTTTGCAGTCCACAGAAGCCCACTTTGCAACAATTTTTTTTTTTTTTTTTTTAAATTACCTTCCACAGTGACTGCTGCTGTTTTGTGTAAATACATACAAGCATACATAAATATAAATGACTGCTTTAATCCCAACTACATAGTGTTCCTCTGTTCTAATCCCTGAGGGCGAAAGTTCAGCGGGTTTTAGAAGTCTTTTTAAGTCGTTGCCTGCTTTAGACCTCGGAGATCAAGAAAGCTCAATTGGTCCAATTAAGTAAATGAATGTGCTCCCAGGGTATGAAAAAGTACAAGACCCTTTGTTCCTTAAGGATCCAAAAGGAGAAATAGTGACATGATGCCCAATTTCAGTAATATTGTTTTTAAAGAAATACAATATATTTGCATTTTCCTTCCCCTTTCTGCTTTTGTATGCCCTTCAAAAGCTGTTGAAATTCCCTCTACCAGTCTCACTGTGTGAACAACTGATTGGCATTACTCTTGGAAAAGTGTCCAAATACAAGTGATATATTTTGGAACAGAAGGCCAATTCCTTATACGTGAAATGTGAAATGCAACTGTGAAATATAAAGAATGGGCAGAAATGAAGAAATTGCAGAATTTTGCCTTTTGTTTTGATTTTCATATTTTTTGCAAGACTGGCAGTTTTCTAATTTGGCAAGAAGCTCATTGAGAAATTGTTAGCCTGCTAAAACAAGGACCCAAGGAAATAAGAAAAAATGTGTAACAGGTTGAAGATGAATCACTGGGATCCATCAAGAAATGGATAGATGAGTTCCTTCCAATTTCTTGCAGCCAAGCGAGTGAGCTGGGCTAATGGACCGCCTTTGATCTTTATTTTAGGTTTAATTGATTTTCAGTTGAGAAGCAACTTGCATCCTTACACCCTGTCTTGGAAGTGTCTAGGTATTAAAGCAAACTACACAGCTAACCCTGTCTATTGTGTGTGTGTGTGTGTGTGTGTGTGTGCGCGCAGAGGGACCTGGTTGGCCACAGGAACATTGTGGGCTTCTTAGATTCCTGTATCAATACGGTTGGCTCCGGAGATGTCTGGGAAGTTCTGATCCTTATGGACTATTGCCGTGGTGAGTACATCGCCTGCCCCTTCCAGCATTTCTCGCTTTCTGCTTTACTTGTCCTGTTTATTGATTTTATTTTTTTATTTTTTTCCTTTCTCTGTGTGTCTGCCTTTTCTGTCCCAACTTCCTGGGTTGGGAAAGTGTTCGTTTGCTGGAAACGTACCGCCAACCGGTGCAGGATTAAAGCAGTTCAATAATGGATGATGTGCAGAGTTACAATGAGACACTTTTGCTTATTTGCTGAATAATTTACGCCAAGCTTTTACAATACTGACGTCACACTTGCCGCAGGCTGCGTTTTCACACCGCCGTCTCAACTGCCAGAACTGTTTTGAATACCCTCCACATAGATGTTTTACCTGCAGATGATTTTGTGCAAGGTTTTGAAAATGCATAAACAAACAAATTTATGAATTTAAAGTTCCAAAAAATCTTTGTTCTTGCTGAAAGTTAACTGCACAGCTGTGAATTACAAGTCCGTTGCAGCATCATGCTGGTACTGTCATACGCCTAATTCTGCAATTTTTCCGGTGTTTCTTCCCTGAATGGGAATTCTGTCTGCCAGGCTAGATGATAAAACCCTGAAGCTAATCCTTTTTATGAACATTAAGTACCAGCTAATGCCAAAAAGGTGAGAGCCTGTCCTGGACACAAAACAGACCAGGACACCCCCCATCTGAGATGGCAGGTCGTAAATCTGCAAAATCATGCAAGATCATGCAGATCAACAATCGACTGGACATCCGATCATTCAACAGTGGTGGGCTGTCCTCTGAATGGAAATGCCAATGAAGAACCACTAAATCACCTCGGATTAATTAAATTTGTTATTGCACAACAGACATGTATGACAGTACCGTAATGATGCTGCAATTAATTTAAATGAAGTGATGAGGTTAGATTAGGTAATAGTTTCCCCTTTGTTGCTACTGTAACAACGGACGTTACGGAAGGGCTCGAATGAAGCGTCTTTTTTTTCCAGTTCCACCTCGTTAAATTCTGACCATCTTGATGGAATTGAATTGGCTTAGAGTTGACACCATTTAATTCAGATGGAAATATCAACACTGAAATTATTGGAAAGCTGTCACATTTCTGTCTGCTTCCTGTCCCTGGCCAGTCGAACATTATCACTTAACAGGTGTCGGTCAGCTTCACCAAGACTGTGAATGTTTTAAAGATGAGAGTTTAGTTATAGTTCTTCCTGCCTTTATGTTGCAATGTTGAAATGTAGCCAGCCCAGTTGTGGCAGAGGAGTTGATTTTGTGTGTGTGTGTCATCTATTTTGTACAGGGGGCCAGGTGGTCAATCTGATGAACCAGCGTCTACAGACTGGATTCACAGAGGCCGAGGTGCTGCAGATCTTCTGTGACACCTGCGAGGCCGTTGCTCGTCTACACCAGTGCAAGACTCCCATCATCCACAGGGACCTGAAGGTCAGACTGCCGAACACAAAGAACAACATTCAATTTCAGTAATGTCTACAATCGGTTTGTCTGCCACCATCGTGTGCGTTTCTCTGAACTCGGATGGTGGATCCTTTCAGGAAACGAGCAATCGGAGTTCGTCTAAGCTAATCACTTGGCTAATCGAGCTATCATTTGAAGCAGTATTCTGATTTGTGAGAATAATGTGCATAATTAATCTTGCAATTTAGTCTGGTTAAAGAATTAAAAATGGTTATACATTAAAAAGAAATCTGTACACGCCCCCAATCCTCCAGATATTATAATTTCATATAATTAACCCAATTCAAAGGCCATTTAATAATTTTCTTCCTGAAAATTGACTATACCAGAAACACTGATGAATCTTAATCTTCATTTAGTCCAATCAGAAATCATTTCCAATCTGTGTGTCAACAATGCCTCTCTTCTTAACTGCTTATTTTCCTACAAACTGCCTTTGTGAACATAAAATGCCCTCCTGATTTTTATGTGGTGGCAAATGCCCTGTGACAATTATATATATTTTTTAAGCCCTTTCTCTCACTCTTCCTCCCTCTCTACAGGTGGAGAACATCCTGCTGCACGACCGGGGCCATTACGTCCTGTGTGATTTCGGCAGCGCCACGAATAGAATCCAGAACCCACAGAGTGAAGGGGTGACGGTGGTGGAGGACGAGATTAAGAAGTGAGTGTGACCCGTGAGCCCCCAGAGATCGGGAAATGTAAACCGTAAAAATCTGCACAATGAGGAAAAATTTCCTTCCAGCTTAGGACAGGGCAGCTCTGACTAATGATTGTGAACTGATCGATGCACAGCTGTTTGGTCTAGGTTCTGGTTTTGATGCATTTTTATATTGTTCTCACTCTAAGTGTCTTTTCCGTGCATGGCTACTCAAACTAACTTACTTTAGTACCTGGGTTTATTTCAATAAGAGCTATAGACTGAGTTTTTGCTGAAACAAATACATGGATTATGAAATGAGAGCCTTATTGCTCTCCCTGTTAGAACGGAGGATTTGCAAAATAAAAGCTGACAAATAGGTTGATAATTTCGCTAAAGAATTGTGACATCGGAGTGTGCATAACCACGGTCAGCCCGTACATTGATGCTGTTTGCCGTTCTCTCTCAGGTACACCACCCTGTCATACCGCGCTCCGGAGATGGTCAACCTGTACAGCGGGAAGGTCATCACCACGAAAGCAGACATCTGGGTGAGTGGGTGCTGTCCAGTTGTTAGCAAGAGGCTGGCTTGGGGGTAGTGGCTAGGGGCTGTGGACACAACCAGGGTGGTCATGGATGCAGGAACATGGTTTCGCTATGTAGATGCTTCAGGCTAGATCAGGGTCGCAGGGAGATTTAATCGACAGAAGACTCTGGTGAAATCAAAAGAGGACATTTTATTCATTGTATGCATGTCTACTTGTATAGCTAGCCTGAGGAACCTCACCTGTGTCCAGCCTATATGTCCATATGCAGATAATACTACCTTTTTCTACATACATGTTTAGCTTCACTTCCCACTCACTAACCCACTGGGTCAGTATGCGTGAGCTCTGGAAGTTTCTATTATCCATAGTTGTAGAACACAATGAAAACCCACAGAGAAAAGAATGAAAGAGCACTAGAGTATTGTGTTACTGAGAAGCAATGCTATTCACCTAAATGCGAACATCCAGAACATTCCAGCATTGAAAACTAGCAAGATACACACACACCACAGTATATTCCAGCTTTCTGCGTCTGCATACAGCAGGCCATGCGTGTGCCCAATCTGTACAACCTACACTACTTGATGCTGCCTTCCCAGCAGCTCATAAGCACCTTGTCAAACACTTGATTCTACCACTTACTGTTCAAAGGTATTGTATTGTAATCCTTAACCTCATTTGCCATGTCTTGCTATATTCTGCATTTATTGCTTTTTATACACAAAGTATTTTTTGCACTGCTGTATATATATTTAATGGAAATGTGCACCTGAATGCAAGATGCTTCGGGTGAAAACATCTTCCTAGTCAATAAGTCATAAAGGGCATTATAATACGTGGTGTGTGTTGCTGTGTTCTAGGCGATGGGCTGTCTACTCTATAAGCTGTGTTACTTCACTCTGCCTTTTGGAGAGAGCCAGGTGGCAATCTGTGACGGCAACTTCACCATCCCAGACAACTCCCGCTACTCCCACGACATGCACTGCCTGATCCGTGAGTGTCCGTCTCTCTACATGTGTCTCTGCGTGCGTGTATGTGTCTGTCTCGGCGTGGGCCTTCGATTGTCCGTCTGTCTGTGCCTGTTTCTGAAAACAAATGTATTTCATCTGACCTTCAAAACTTTATATGAGTGTATTCTGAACTCCTTTTCAGATGTCTTTTCAGAAAGCTACACTTATTTCAAGCTCTTGTGAATTCAGTGAGTCTCTTGCTCAGTCCGTGTAAGTCTGTCTCAGTCTGGATATCTTCTAACCCAGGTGGCCATGTGCTATTGCTTGTGAATGCAATACCTAATCAGTGAACCAGAGTTTTTATTTGTCTGTTCAAGTGCCCTCCAAGTTTCATTGGCATATTTGCATTTGCATAAATCATATAGGATATGGCAGTAGAACAAGATAAACCCTGCAAACATGGCTATTTGATTAATTCCTCTTCCCTCTCTATACATGTAAATCAGTTTCCCTCACATGTTTTCTCACTGTGCTGATTAATCAATACAAACTCTTCCAGCTGTTGTGCAAATTCAGCTCGCTCTTGTAAGAATCTTTACCCCTCCCAGGAAACGTAATTGGTCAAACTAAAATAATGTAAAGTTCAATGTAATGTGATGTTTAAACAAATGGGCCAACTGAGTTTAAGTATCAGTTGGTAATCTATAGATCTTTTTTCATCCCTGGTGTGTTTGTGTCCCCCAATCTCTGTCCTGCAGGATACATGCTGGAACCAGACCCCGACAAGCGCCCTGATATCTACCAGGTGTCTTACTTCGCCTGCAAACAGGCCCGCCGGGACTGTCCTGTCCAGAATGTACAGGTATGGCCCACAGGGGTAAGACAAAAAACGACCAAAGCTATTCAACAAATGGTGACCAACCCTGGCCATTGAGAGGTCCATTTCATTCTGATAAGTCACCCGAAATCACCTGTTTCTCAAAGCAGGGGTTCCCAATGCCAATACACCCATTTAAACATTAGCTATTTTTTCTCTGATGCCAAAATGTGTCATTAATAACTGAATTACAATGTAAGGTAACTCAATTTAAGGCATCTGAGGATGCAGCTTATTTACTTTGATTTTATATTTACAAACATAGCAAGAAATCATAATGAACAACAATCAATCACCATGAGTTTGTTGCCCCATTGCTTTATTTTGCAACCCCATATTTGGGCAGGGCCCCAGGGTTATTCAAGAAAGCAAATTACTCCTGTAATCCTTGGGGTTGAGTGTAATCTAGACGTTTGCTGCAAATGATCTGTAAACGGATAGTCGTATAATGTATACATTAATCCAGAATAACAAGCATCAAGCCCCCGTCTGAATAAGGGTTCATAATTAAGTGCACACATGCTAATAAATGTCAGCATATACATAGTCCCTGCAGCCTTTCTCTGGGGGGACAGGGAGGTCTTGGCTGTTGATGGATGCAGGAAAATTATCTTCACTTAAGAGCTGACCTCAATGCAATACAGCGAGTGACATGTCAACACTTTTAATGGAGCTAAACATGATTAAAGCTGCTGGTGTTTGAGAAGGATTTAAACATTTCTACAGCAGGAGGAGAAAGAAGGTCCTTGGTGACTGATAAATGAAGTTACAATAGTTTAGACAGATGTTTTAATTAACAAGTGAGGCAGCTTAAATTGCATCTCTCCCGACATGTTGAAGTTGTAGCTCCAGTCCCCGTGGAAGTACCTGTTAATTGTCCCGTTTCTGCGTCTAAAATCTTGCTTCTTCCCCCAGAACTCTCCAATCCCAGCTAAACTCCCTGAACCAATCAGAGCCAGCGAGGCGGCGGCCAAGAAGAGCCAGACCAAAGCCAGGTGAGCTGGGGGAGTTCAGAGAGGGGTGAAGTGTGAACAAAACCTCAACAGCAAAAAGAGACAACCCAATTGACAATGATTTTTATATATATTTATTTTTAAGATCAGTTGGTTACAGTAGTAATCTTTCACCTGTTTAATTCCTAGCTTCCTCATGTTATTTATTTTGTTTATTGAGTGGCTACATTGACTTATTAGACTTCCTGTTCTGGTGCATTTAATAGTTTTTACAGTAATAATCCATTCAATGTATATATATATTTTTTTTTTTCTACTAAGCTGTTAACTGGAATCAAACTAATTTCACTGCTTGATAATTGACAATTTGTTTTGCACTCAGCTGAAACGCATGCTCATTTTTTATTTTTTTTTGAAAATGTAAAGTTGGATTAAGTAATTTCCCTTTTGTATCCCTGCACCTGAAAGAATCAAAACATTTAATATTTCCTTTTTTGTACATGCTGCATAAAACAGTGCAAGGTATGTGATATGCTTAGGATTGTTAATGATTTTAAAGATGTCATATTTCATAGATAAACTACCCATCCCCATGTGTCAGGGTTGGGGTCTTTTTTTCCCAGACCCATTCCCAATTTCAGTTGTACTCCTTTTTACCATTGACATGCTAGGTTTGACTGGAACTGGAATTGTCCCCGGCCCTGGTCAGCGTGTTGGTTTAACGGGGGGGCTTATGTCTGTGTGACTTGATGTAATCATGTTACCCTTGATTTAAGCTAAAAGTGGAGTGGTTAAGTCTCCTTTAGTACAGACAAAACCTGTCTGTACCTGAAGCCAACATAACCAGCATCACCCATTAAACAACAGTATTGTGTATCTGTCATCCTAGGCATTGACACTAGAGGATGTGTATATGTAAGCAAGTTGACTCCATTGTTGAACAGGTTAAAGAGCATCTAGTTGGTTTTGTGTAGGGAATATTGTGTTCATTCAGCAATGCACTGGAGAATGTAAAGTCATATAGCCCTTCCTTTCCAGTATTTGATCTGATCTGCCCCTTTTTTTTTCCTTTTTTCTTTTTAAGTCGTAATTGTTAGTCATTAAACCGTCTACTTACGTTTTCAATCGAGATATTTCTATTAATAACAGAAAGCGCTGAATTATTTATGGGCACGGTGTGGGGTATGGCTTAAGTAGGATCTGTCTGATAACACGCAAATTTTCTGCGCAGAGATTCCCATGTATTAAACTGCATAAATACATAAACGGAGTAAGACATTGTAAGGTTTGCTAAGCCTAGACTGTTTTAAACAGGCATTTATAATGTGAAAGTCCCACCTCCATTATCAGCCCTAAAATATGTTTATTGAAGTTGTGGAGGGTTTGTAGCTTTCTCTTGTACTTTACTGATGAAACCACAGTGGCTCCAACACATCTCAATAGGGAGGTAGATCAACAGACAAGCCAAGCTAAGAGTCTCTCTGTCTCTCCCTCTGTCTCTGATATTCTAACCCCACATCTCTCATTCCTTCCTCTCTCATTTGCCTCCACCCCCCCCTTGCTCACTTTTGCCACATACCCCCCCCCTTCTCTCCTCCTCCAGGCTGACAGATCCAATCCCTACCACGGAGACCTCCATTGCCCCCCGCCAGCGCCCCAAGGCTGGGCAGCCTCAGCCCAACGCTGGCATCCTGCCCATCCAGCCTGCTCTCACCCCCAGGAAGAGGGCCAATGTAGCCATTGGGGCTGCCCAGCAGCCAGGTAAAGTATCCCCCACCAACAACCCCCTTTATTTATTGTGCCTCCTGGGGGAATGTAAGCTGGGAATCCTGTAATACACTATTATGAGGCAGGTATCCCCAGTTTGCTGACATTATCCATCCTCTCCAGGCTTGGAATTGGCATTTAATGACTCTCAGATGTTGCCCCTTTGACCTAAAGGCTTTCAGTCCTCTTGATGAAGACTGATTTGAGATTTGCTGAGCTATAGCGTGTGGATGCAGGTTCTTCAGCTGTTCGGTGAGAATGAAATCGTTGGAGCTGAATATTGTAGCCCTGATTGGAGGACTCTGCTGCAGTTCTTGATAAGGAATGTCCTAATTCAATGTGATCCATAAATGGAAAACCCTTGTTTTTATCCACTGTATCTTCTGTGTACTTAAAGCAGATATTTTCTGATTAAACCTGATTTTGCCAGGGAGGCAGTTTAATTTTTTGCATCTAATCCGAAACCCTGTTCACTTTAAGTTAAACTTTATACTTTCTCTTTCTCCGTCTCTCATACATTCTCATAAAAAATAAAATGTTTTCGCACATACTGTTGGAAGAAAAGGGGATCCTATTAGCTTTTAAATCATTATCGGCATCACTGATAGCTTTTCCCCTTATTTCCTCTACTTCAGTCTGGAAGAATATTTGGGTTTAGGCTGTGCTCTGCTAAAAACAAATGAAGTTGCTACAAAATACATGGCATAGGACTTGGAAAAACATGAAATGAAGTAATGGGATAAAAGTAGCTGCTTAATGCGACGCATCATTGAAATCGGCTTTGACAGCAAACAGAACTGCTCTGCACCGCTGAGACAGAAATGTACCAGTTTCTGCGGTGGAACTCACTGGAGATCGTGGACAGTTTGGAAGTGTGGATTGCTGCCAGATTAATTGAGCATTGCAGGCACACTGTTCACTGGTACCTCAGGGAGAAATTGGGATGGGAGAGGGAGAGATTAATCGGGGAGTTTCCTTCAGACAAAGAAGATGGAAGATGTGGTAGATTCCCCAGTTCTTGTTAAGTTTCCTCATTTTCACTTTTACTCAACCCTCAGAGTGCTAACGGTACGGCGAATGCATGACATGTCAGGACTACAGCTGTCTTGCAGAAATGACAATGCCTGGTATACCGCAGCAAATTAAATTTTTAAATGTAAATGAAAAATAATGATTATATTAAACTGATCTATCGCAAGAAACATAAGACATTGACGTTGTCCATTGTTTTTTATTATTTGATTATTTTTGGAATGAATACAAAAATGTGCACTAGCGAAGAAACTTATGTTATTCAGATGGCATTTTAATTCTCAGAACAATGTTGTTGTTTTTTTTAAGAAAATGATTAAAAGCAAGCTGAATCCCCAGCATGTTATTTTTAAAATACTAGACACAAATGTTATTTGTGTCTGGCTACATTACTTCTTAGACTTTACTTCCCAAAACTTTTAACATCCTCTATCCTCATCCTCCTCAATCCTCTAGTTTATTTTTATTTTTTATTTTTTATTTTATTTAATTAGATAAAACAAAAATATATATATATTTTTAGTCTTGTTTTGCTTTGTTTTTTGGTATTCCCCCTTCCTGTCACTGATGGAGCACATAAACTATGAATTAAAAAAAATACAAAAAAAAAACAGATGTTTACAAACAACTATTCATGATATACACTCACCTAAAGGATTATTAGGAACACCTGTTCAATTTCTCATTAATGCAATTATCTAACCAACCAATCACATGACAGTTGCTTCAATGCATTTAGGGGTGTGGTCCTGGTCAAGACAATCTCCTGAACTCCAAACTGAATGTCTGAATGGGAAAGAAAGGTGGTTTAAGCAATTTTGAGCGTGGCATGGTTGTTGGTGCCAGACGGGCCGGTCTGAGTATTTCACAATCTGCTCAGTTACTGGGATTTTCACGCACAACCATTTCTAGGGTTTACAAAGAATGGTGTGAAAAGGGAAAAACATCCAGTATGCGGCAGTCCTGTGGGCGAAAATGCCTTGTTGATGCTCGAGGTCAGAGGAGAATGGGCCGACTGATTCAAGCTGATAGAAGAGCAACTTTGACTGAAATAACCACTCGTTACAACCGAGGTATGCAGCAAAGCATTTGTGAAGCCACAACACGTACAACCTTGAGGCGGATGGGCTACAACAGCAGAAGACCCCACCGGGTACCACTCATCTCCACTACAAATAGGAAAAAGAGGCTCCAATTTGCACAAGCTCACCAAAATAGGACAGTTGAAGACTGGAAAAATGTTGCCTGGTCTGATGAGTCTCGATTTCTGTTGAGACATTCAGATGGTAGAGTCAGAATTTGGCGTAAACAGAATGAGAACATGGATCCATCATGCCTTGTTACCACTGTGCAGGCTGGTGGTGGTGGTGTAATGGTGTGGGGGATGTTTTCTTGGCACACTTTAGGCCCCTTAGTGCCAATTGGGCATCGTTTAAATGCCACGGCCTACCTGAGCATTGTTTCTGACCATGTCCATCCCTTTATGACCACCATGTACCCATCCTCTGATGGCTACTTCCAACAGGATAATGCACCATGTCACAAAGGTCGAATCATTTCAAATTGGTTTCTTGAACATGACAATGAGTTCACTGTACTAAACTGGCCCCCACAGTCACCAGATCTCAACCCAATAGAGCATCTTTGGGATGTGGTGGAACGGGAGCTTCGTGCCCTGGATGTGCATCCCACAAATCTCCATCAACTGCAAGATGCTATCCTATCAATATGGGCCAACATTTCTAAAGAATGCTTTCAGCACCTTGTTGAATCAATGCCACGTAGAATTAAGGCAGTTCTGAAGGCGAAAGGGGGTCAAACACAGTATTAGTATGGTGTTCCTAATAATCCTTTAGGTGAGTGTATAGCCTCAATTTTGTAAACAGCACACCTATCTACAAGCTCATCAGAACTGTGGAACACAACAAACATTGTTACTGTCAAAAGCCATTTCTTCATATAAATTAGATTTAATATGTAGGTTTCATTTTGGTTTATAGATGGCCATCTTTTTATTGCTTAATATTAACAACAAACCTCTCTGCTATTGGTCAAGACAGTTTTTTGCCATGTAAATTAGCCCAATAAAGACTTTCTAGGAGTAATGTGAGGGGGGAATCTACGGCTGATCCATCAGCCCTCAGTCCTCCAGAAGCATGCTTGCATGGGCCGATGAGCCCTGTAGTACTTGTGTCCCCGACTCTGTGATTAATGTCCTATTAGAACTTTAGGATTTTTCTGATTAACCTAAGCTCCCGAATAACTTGACACGCAAAGGCCCCTGCTCAAAACACAAGGCTGGACCATGTATTTTGGAGACCACTGGTTAAAATGTTGGCTGTCATTATTCATTAGTTTATTTTTATCAGTCATTTGTTCAGGCTTGGAACAAATGTTTTGGCCAGTTAAGGAGGTAATTTGTTCAATTTTTATATATTTTAGAGATCATTAGGCATGACAACATGAACACCCTGCAGTCCACATGGAGAGTAACTGACCACTTCTGATGTAATTCATTAAATCACTTGATTGATTACATTAATTGTCATTTAGCAGACCAGTTATGGGTGTTATATTTGCTTCAAGCCTTTATACATTAATGAATAGGATCGCCCCTAAAAAGCTGCTGCGTTGAGTTTACCACCCCTGTACTACACAAACACATATTTCATTATTAAATATGGCATATACGGCACCACACCTATCTCACTCCCTGCAAGTTTAAATATTTCTGGAGTTACAAAACCAGCTAATTTCTGCAGCCTTCGTATGAGCAAAGGAAAGTGCCAGCAGGTGTATGTCCATTGACCTCCATTCCCAGTCAGATCCTCTTTCCTCCCCCAGTGAGGATGATCACATGTTCTTGCTGATATGCTGAGCACTGCAGCCTTGAGCTTGACCTGAATCTTGACCTTGTCTTGATCTGGCCTTTTCAAATATTTGGTCCATGAAAGTACTTACAACAGAATTACATGAAACTCCGTCTTCTCGGAGTTTAGCATCCAGTTGTCTCTCCCCAATGTTATTAACCTGGAAATTATGGATCTTGATGTTTGTGTCTTGTGTTTGTGAGGGACGGGGCTGCGTTATGTTGTCCGTAGTATTTGCTTTTTTTTTTTTTTTTTTTTTAATAGCTTGTCCACTTGCTGACTGCTGCATCTGCAAGAACTGAGTATTGTAATAGAACTGACATTTTGTGGATGAAACCCCATTAACCCAAATTTTTCAATTGTTTCACAGGTGTGACCTTGGGGACCGCCCAGCCGGTTGCTATCATCCAGTCGCAGAAAGCTCAGGCCCCCCAACCTCCTGTCACTCAACAGCAAGCCACACCCCCTCAGCCTCAGCCCACCCCTGCCCAGGTCCAAGCCACACACCCTCCAACTCAGGTGCTGCCTTCCCACCCCCAGGCCACGCCCCAGCACCAGCAGCTGTTCCTGGCCCAGCAGCAGCAACAGCAGCAGCAGCCCTCATTCTTCAGCCCCCAGCAGCAGCAGCAGCAGCAGCAACAACAGGCCCTCCAGGCCCAGCAGGTAGGTTTCCGTGGGGCTGTCCACACAGGATCTTTTTTTTTTTGCACTGAGACTGGACTTCATGGCTAGAGATGTGCAAGATCCAGAACTACCTGTCCTATCTAAATTCTTCCAGGGATTATAGTGGCCATGTGACACTGCTTCCTGCCGGTCAGAGCCCTTCCTTCACCTTAATTTCTTGAGTCTCTGAACTCTAGTCAGTGTCCTTTTTCACCACCTCTTTTTATGTTATTGTTAGTGGACAGAGATTAATTAACAAGGAACAGGTGAGATTCCACTAAGGAAAATGTCTCCCAACTGATGCATCTCATATCGGCCCCCACCTGGAATCCCCCAGTGGCCGGGTTTGAGCTGGTCTCCAGTCCCAGGTATGCCAGGGGATTTAGGTAGTCACCACAGGGGGCTTCTCGTCTTTACTCCCCAGCAACTCCAGTGGCTTCCTAGTCACCTGCAGGTTCAGATTGTCACCAACTGTAGCAGTGTTATAGCTGGCAGTGGTCATTGTTGGTCTTGCGGAGTCAAGGAAACAAACCTGGTCAATCGTAGCGGATTAAATGCCAAATTGTGTGAAAAAACAACTACAGATTCTGCAATAAAAATTATGAAATGGTAATCAAATAGATCCTGAAGCCTTATCTGCATTCCTATCCCCCTTGCCATGGCTCTAAATGTTTTGTCGCATGTCTTTCTCTGTGCAGCAGTACCAGGCCATACAGGCCGCGCAGCAGCAGATGATGCAGCAGCAGCAGCAGATGATGCAGAATTTCTACCTACAGCAGCCGCAACCCCAGCCGCCCCCCCCGCAGCAGACCTCCATGCAGATCCTGGCCCCACAAGGGGCCGTGCAGCAGAAGGTCAAGCCCAAGCCGCAGCCCGTTCTCCCGGCGGCCCCACAGCAGCCTCTGGCCACCACCTCTCCGGCTGCCCCTGCCGCCCAAAAAGCACCACAGCCGCCCACCCAGTCACAGCCCCAGCAGCAGGCACAACCCGGGGCTGCCCCCACCCAACAGCCCCACCCAACTGCTCCACAAAAGCAGCCCTCACCACCGCAGCCGCAGCCAGTTGCCCTACCCGAGCAAACGGTAATACCCTTCTCCCGTTCTTGATGGGAGTGCATTCAATCTTCTCTAAATGCTGCTTTGCCAGAGTTGAGTTTCTGCTGAGTTTGACAGAAGGATTTTCATTATGAAGATTGTGAACTATGCCGTTTTTTAGTTTGTATGTTATGTATGTTTTTATGGTTTATAGTGTGGTATGGTGTGGAGTGGGAGCCGTGCCAGTTTGGGAGTGTTGGTTAATTTTATTCTGAGCCCTTAAGCGTACTGTACAAACCCCCCTGTGTTGAGGGTTTTATTGGCTTCATTTTGGTTTCCAGATGGCTTCAAACTTCCAAATTGTCTATTATAGATAGACAATAGAATAGATTTTTGTAAACATTTTATCTATTAATATTGCACTATCCACTCTATGCCTCTGGGGAATCTATTATTGCTCTTTGCACGTTCATTATTATTATTATTATTATTATTTTTAACGCCTTGTGTTTCTTATCATGCGTCTGCGTGTTATCTCGAGTCCGTTGTGTGTATGTTGCCTGTCTGAAGCACCGCTGTCAGCTCTAAATCAAACTGCCCTTCGGGGACTAATAAAGTTGTATTATATGGTATATATTATCTGCTCTATGCTTTATTACCCTCTCTCTTCTCTCTCTTGTGAAGACTTGCACTTCCATTTTCCTTCAAATATGTCTCCTCTTGTATGTCTCAGTCTCTCTTCAGTGTGCTTTAATTCTTTCTCCAACTCTCTCACCCCCTCTCTCCGGTCATCCGTCTCTCCCCCTTCACCCTGTCTCCATGGCAGAGGTGTGTGGACATCCCAGCACATTCAATTCAATGTTGGCCAAAAGTGTCTACATCTCTCTGGGAGCTGATCAGTGGGCAAGATGATCTCAAACTCTCTCTCTCTCTCTCGTCTCCTAGCCTACCCCCCCGCCCCGGGCGTCTGCAATGCATAAGGTGGGCTCCCTGACACCTCCCTCCTCCCCCAAGACGGTACGGGGAGGGCACCGACGGATCCTCAGCGATGTGACCCACAGTGCTGTTTTCGGGGTGCCGGTCAGCAAATCCACCCAGCTGCTCCAGGCTGCCGCCGCTGAAGCCAGCCTCAATAAATCCAAGTGAGGGTGGGGGGTGGGGCTTATGTCAGGCCTTGTTTTGATTGGGGAATTTAGACAAATGGGAAAAGATTCCCCAGTGAGAAGCCTCTGTAAAAATCGACAGATTAGCACAGGATCAGATTTTCTTTAGAATAAGATATAAAACTGACGCACTACTGAATACTAGAGCTCCACCAACTCACATCAGTTTTTCTGAATGTCCCCTTAATTGCTGGTACAGTGACAGGTTTCCGAATATGACCACAGAGTAAGTTATCATTTGTTTCCCATCTGCGGTGTTTTTGTCAGTTGAGGCTCCAAACGGAACCATCCGATTGACATTGGATGAAGCTCATCATTTTCTTATTCCCCTTAAGGAATCGGTCAGTGGGAGGTGACATTTAAGAAATGTCAAAAATATAAGCCGCCGTCTTTCATGTGCAAGCTTTTTCTGTAAAAACCCCCCAAATTTTTTGAATTAATAAAAACTAAACAGGATCGCTCATCGAAGGTCAACCATAAGATGATCAAATACCAGTAAAAAGGGAGATCCATAAAGAGAATGTTAAAATAGTTCATGTGATAGTGGGTTTTATTTGCATTTTATTGTAATAAATTATAGAATCCAAGCTCAGATCTAAGTGTTATAATCTAAATGATTTTTGGCAAGGTATTACAAACCCAAGAAAATATTTGGCATTCACAGAAATACAGTATGCATACATAGAACAGGATACAATTAAAGTAAATTGCCGTACTTCCTGTTTGGTGCTGGGAGAGAACTGTTCAGGTGTTTTTGTGACCGTCCGTGTGTCCGTCTGTGCCCCAGGTCTGCAAGCACCACTCCGTCTGGCTCCCCCTGCTCGTCCCAGCAGAGTGTGTACCAGCCGGCCGAGCCGCCCGCCGGACCCGCCCTGCACACACCCCCAGAGGCGTCTACTTGGAACCCCTTCGGCAACGACAACTTCTCCAAGCTGACTGCCGAGGAGCTGCTCAACAAGGATTTCGCCAAGCTTGCTGATGGTGCGACGGCGGGGATGCACACTGTTTATATATCCTGTGGTGCTCTTCTTTCAAAACGCTTTTCGTTTAGCTCTGAGAGCGCTGGACGAGGGAAACCGTTTTTGCAGAAAGTTAAACTGCCTTTGGAATTGTGTGCGTGCTTTATGTTCTGTTCTGGAACACATTAGGTTTAGCTGCATAGTAAGTGTTTTGTGCTTAAAGGTGTTGCACAAAACTACCTCGCCATGCTGAAATGAATACGCTAGTTAATTGGAAAAACTGTTCTGTACTTGACGAGTTGTGTGTAAATGGGCCACCTTAATCTGCAAACCAGCATGGGTGATGTCAAAAACAAGGCCATCTTCCTGGTCTTTACACAGAGAGCTATTCCAGGCATGCCGTTGAAGGCTGACCCTCCGCATTCCTTGGCAAATAAGAAAATCTTATGTGGATTAGCTAGTAAAAACTCAATGCATGAGACTGGCAGAATGGACTCCTCTTTTTTGTAAACTTTGTTCTCACGATCTGTCAGGTGCCATAACTACCTAGTTCACTCGTTTATCATCTCTCTCTCTCCCTCTTCGTCTATCAGGTAAGCCAGCAGAGAGAGCCCCTTCCACCGAGAATCTCATACCCGGACTGCAGCCTGCGCCAACACCCCCTGCCACTGCATTCTCTGCCAAGCCCTTCCCAGCAGGCACAGGTGGGTTTTATCTGTGCAGAGGTGTCTGTGTCGTGGCCCCTATTTAACAGGACAGTGCACTGCAACCCAGCTGCAGGTCTATCCTACTCTCCGATTTTATAAATAACATCAAAACAACTATTGTCGGTTAGAATCACACATCGATTTGAACAGTCTTTGATTCTGTTAGAAAAAATGCGAGGGGGGGCCTGGGGGTCTGATTCTTGGGTTCAGTGAGAAGTGCAGTACAGGCAGTTCTGTGTTGTTCCCATAATTAATCAAAAGAATCCAAGTGCACATAGATTATACACACAGCCCCGACCGCAGTCAGTCCCCAGGGCGCTCTGTAGTTTAAATACAGTGCCCCAGTTACACAGAGGAAAAGGGCTGCAAACTGAGAAAGTGGAAGATTTGAAGTAGGTTTTTATTTTTACAATTTAGCTTTTATGTTCTTATTCCATTGGCAGTTCTCTGACTAGTGTCTGTTAGGTTTACATCATGTGATGATCTCTGGCGGAAATGAGGTTTGGTGGAAAGTCTCTAGCTGTAAGAAAGTCTCCACATGTAACTCATTGTTTGCCAGCTTACGAGTATTTTAAGCTTTTAAAAGGCTTTCGACTGACTGTCAGTAAGCTTTATGTATGACTTTTGTGAGGTAGTGATGTAAGTGGCCATTTTTTGTATTTTTTTTTTTTTTTTTGCAATGTAGCTTAAAATGTCTAGCTTATTTGTCCATTAACACACCGTGACATGTGGCTGGCTGCTACACTGTGCTGTACGGTGCAGAGTCAGTTGAGCATGCGTCTGACGTGCACAAAACCCTCAAGGTCACTGGAGCTCAGCGCTGTTCCAGCTGAAGGACACCCGCCTCTCTTGGGTTTTCTTATTCCTGTTCAGATCAGGTTTACTGCCGATTGCCCAGACCTCTTTTGTATTTTATGTTTGATGCTACTGCTTCTACTTACAGTACGGTCGAGTGATGCTAAAGTAACTGCATCTGGGAATAAATTTCTCGTAGTACTTTTCCTGTTTATATTTGTATTTATTTTATAATTTTTATTTATTTGGGCTTCACAGCAAAAATGATCAAATCTGTGCTCATTGCTCTTCTACTTCTCAGGAAGTGCATTTAATTAATTTCTGCTTCATATTAATGTCTACTGTAATACTCCCCACTGTATGACTCCTGTTACACTTTTTTAAAAGTACATTTGATTTTTGTTATATATTTTCTGTGGACATAATGTTTGAAATACAATGATTTATATATGATTTTATTTATTTATTTACACATGGCTTTGAGAATCAGTGAGCAACTATGCATCTTTTCATCTTAGCAGTTCAAATCTGAATTAAATGTTCTTTAATGTGACAGGTATTAAAGTGGTGAATTATATTTCACTGATAACAGTTGATGGGTATATAAATATTGTGTAGCTCTGAACACTTCCTCCTTGTTGCTACAGTACTATGTCATCTTGAACTGTTGACTGCAACACCAGTTGCTATTGAAAAACCCTGATTTGTTGTCAGGCCTGTAAATTGCCTGTGGTTTGGTGTACAGCAAAGTATTTTTTTTTTTCTGCACTAGATCAATTTAAAATGCTCGCTGCGTTGTCTGTAGAGCTGGCTTCACCTTTTTTGCCCTCTCTCTCTCCCTCACCCTCCCTGCTTTTCTTTCTCTTTCTCTCTCTTTGTGTCTGTGTTTGTGTGTCCTGCTTAGCTGAAAGACCTGCTGATATCCTGAACTTGGACACCAATGCTTCACTGTTAAATGTCCCGGACTCCTTCAATTCCCTCTCCCTCTCAGACACCCCAGGTAATTCCAATCTCAGGGGTGACCCATTGTGACCAGCACTGTACTGTGCAGCTGTAATAGGGTCACCTTAGATTGATGCCTTATTGAACAGTTTATCAGAAACTATGTACACTACCTCGAGCCAGCATGGCTGTTAATTTACAGGCACTGAAAATCACTGACCTTGCAGCCTGACTGGCAAAAAAAAGTACTCCGCAGTTTTTGGCTCCAGAAAATGTTTTTTGCTCCCCCTGGATTTGTTTCTTTTTTAATATGAGGAAATGAGAGCTACTAATGTATTTATTTTCTTTCTGTACAATCATTCTCAAATGATGTGGGAGGGGAATCAACCAGGATTTCAGTATCAATGGAACTGATGCCAGGTCAGATTTTATGCAGTCCCCAAAGCCTACTGTGGATTTTTTTGGGGGGGGGCTTGGTCAGATAAGGAATAAACCCACACCACTGAGAATGGTGTTCAGATTGATCCAAATCCTTCTGCATGTCCTGTCACCTGTATCGGTGGCAGCTGTGGCTTCTCAATCTCCTGCTGGCTTTGTCCGTGTAATCCCATCAATCATGGCATTCAGTCAGTCCCGATGTTTGACTTTCTTTAGCTGCAGAGAAAAGCCTTTTTGGGAGCAGGCTTTGTCGGTCGTTGGGATCTCTGAGTGCTGAGGCTGGCACAGTGCACTGGGCTAGGAGTATTAAAATTTAAATCGGCAGCGGCCTTCTAAAGCTGCTCTAGGACTAATCACCCTTGGTTATAACATAGCAACCCTGCGGCTGAAGCCCAGTCCAGCTACCCAGTATTTAAAACCAATGGATCTCAGTTCCAACTGGCCACACGATGTTTTACATTCCAGGTGCTGTCAACTCACGCTTATGAAGATCATTAACCAGGCCCGGTTGATTCCCCATGTCTTTCTGGTTTGTTCGAGCTTAATTGAAGTCATAAGGTGCTAACCAGGTCCCTTTATTGTTGTAATGTGGAAAATAACAATCCTGAGATCTGGAGCAGCACAATAAGTTGTTGGGTAGGTAATTGAAGGCATGGGGATCCAGGGATCCACCAGGGACTACTGAAAAGCTGTGCACTAATGAAGGTTTCCATGAATGTAAATTGCTATAATCTTCCACTCTGAGCCTCAGCGTGGTCCCAGAGTTTCACGTTCACAGGCTGAGAAGTAGACGGAGCCATGTGATCATTGTAGACGTGACTGCTGATGTGTAACACTTACCCATTGCAGGATCTAGTAGCTCCAGGCTCTTGTACACATTGTACCAAAGGAGAAAAGTGATTCATTTTCAGATTCACACTTCTGTCACTGTAGAGAGGAAACCCGCTTGAAATGTATTCAGCCTCTGATGCTGGCTTGTATAAGAGTCATTGTACAGTGTCTCTGTAAAGCCAAAGAACGTTGTATAAGAAGGAACATTGTAAAACGTGTGAGTGACCTTCTTCTAACTGCCATACATGTGAGCCTCAATCCTTCAAGAAACCGGAACATCACTGCTTAGCATTTTTATGAAATATGAATGCTTATGATGGTGTGTCCAGTATCCATTTACAGAAAGCCATTGCATAAGGAAATCGACAGTGGATGCTGTTTTGTCCAAGAACATGCAATTCCATGCAGAGGATGTTAATTGAGCAATTCCATTAATTATGAGCAGAAGATTGTATTCACTGTAAAGCCTAGTTATCAATCTCTGATCCATGGGGTGCTTTACAAACCTGGACTATCAGAGGTGACCTCGTTTGACATTGCAGTGCTTGGCAGGGGTACAACTTGCTATTCCCCAATGGTATGTTTTAGTTCTGACATCTAAACTGGTCAAAAAAAAATTCCGCCTGAAGAACTCTGCACCACATGATGTGGAATGACACAAAATAGCGGCATAGTCCTCTTACCATACAGCACAGTATGCATGTCACACTGGGGGCTAAAGCAAAGAACAGGGGGGGAAAAAAAAGTTTAACAAACTGTACTTGTATAGTCTGATCAATAAGAGCATTTATCCAACCAGAACCTTAAGTAGGAATGATAAAAATTAGTACTACAGCCTGAATGATAAAGAACAGACAAAAATAGTGTGTACTTGACTTCTATTCTGCAATAATATACTTTCCCGAAACTCTAAGAGTAATTACATTGAGCTCTATAAACAATATGTGAAAAAAGACTCATAATTCCGACGTGTAGTGTGGTCTGCCACACAGTACGGGGCAGTACACTTTGAGGAATCCCCGGAAATGCTCCCCTCCATGAACTCTGACCTCTCTCCCCAGCAAAGGGGGTGGGGGGACATATCTGCTGTGTCATTTCATGAGAGCCTCCCCCCCCCACTACCCTCTACTCTTGTGCCTCAATGAACTCTCTGGACTGTAAGTATAGGTACAGTGTTTCGATCGGGACAGGGGTGGATCCCTAGCATGCATGAATTGATTACAGCTTGCAGGTTTGGAGACACTAATACACTCAATGGAAGTATTTTATAACATCTGTTCTTACCAGATGTATCCTTGTTTCTGTCTAAGTAAAAGCTGCATATATAACAGGATGTGAGGAAGGGAGCTGTATCAGTGTTTTACGGGCTTCACTGGGCTCCTTCCATTCGATTGTCACTAACCTTGTAGGACTCCCTTTTGATTTCTTTACAAGAGCAGTTTATTCCTA
Organism: Amia ocellicauda; assembly: GCF_036373705.1. Classification (NCBI taxonomy): domain Eukaryota; kingdom Metazoa; phylum Chordata; class Actinopteri; order Amiiformes; family Amiidae; genus Amia; species Amia ocellicauda. Next base: position 38,764,915 of record NC_089858.1, on the reverse strand, counting down.
TAGTTGTCTCTCATTGTAATACAGAGGCAATTGTAACACTAAGCAGTGAAGAAATCAGACAAATAATGCCCAGAGAAAAATACACATTTGTGTTTCTGACTAGGACCTATAGCACATTAACATTATAGCCTGTACTGTGCTGTGCATTTTGTATAGACGCGGAAGTTTTCAACACTTGCTAATTTGTTCTTTTTGCAAAATAAATTGCGTGGGTTTGTGCATGGTGAGAGAAGCCTTTTTGTAGTGTTTTTGACATTGACCCAGTGTGTCTGTGCATGTCTGGGTAACAGTAAGCCATCCAGTCCCTGAGAATATTCCCTTCCGATCTAGTTAAAGGTAGATCCCCTTAGTGGATTATGGTGGCAAACTTCCATTTGTAGGTTCAGTGCATCTCTTTTTTTTTTTCCGATACAGGTCAAAAACCGCAACTGATGTGGGTTACTTGAATGATTCTAGTCACCTTGGCACTGGAAGTCCTACTTCAGTGTTAGTGAGATTGCATTGTTTTTCTTGTTCACAGAATGTACACGTGCTGTGCCGGGTCGTGCTGTTGTGTGTGGGAGTAGTTGTGCGTTCATTTCCACCTGCTGGATTCTACCGGTATTACAACAGCTCACAAAAATGCACCAAAAACATTGTGTAGTACTAGTAAGCAACTGGCAGAATTAAAAACAAAACTTAACGAACTTAACCTGTATGCTGGATGCTCTCTAACCTACTGTATAATGTGAACCCACTCACTTATATTTATTTTTTACAGTTTTATTTGTTGCACACAGTCCTGGTGTTAACTAACTGTTAATAAGGTGTTTGAATGAGAGTCCAAAAGCAGTTTGATCCATTTGATCCAACAGATTATGCTTATATAAAAACAAGCAGTTCCTAAAACCAGAAATGGATCCAAGTGCTCTGCAGTGGGAGTAAGAGAGAGAATAACGTGAAAAGTTGGCTGTTGATAACGAAGTGGACGGATTCTTGAAAACGAATGTGTTTTCAAGCAGCCTTTTGAACCGGGGTAATGTGAAGCTGGGAGCAGCTAAGTGGCACAGGGTCTAATGCTTTGCACAGATCAGACTCTGGGGAGGAGAAAGATGTTATGTATTGATGCTTACCTTGCATTAGTGAGACTTATTATTCAGTAGTCCGTCCTATACAACATTTCCAATGTGCAATGTTAGGGCTTCTGAGTGGATTATCCAGCCCAGTAGTATCTCCTAGCAGAGGAAAAACATTATACCTTCTAGAATTGTATATACTTGAATCCAATCCACACTTTTTTGTTGTTGTTGATCTTCTACAAAACAAATAGGTACATAATTTCAAATATGGGGTGGTTGCCTGGTATAGTGGTCAGATAGGGCACTAGACTTGTAACCAAATTTAGATGCTGTTTTTTTACTCTTGAGCTTGATACTCAACTGAAATCACTCCAGTAAAAATGTAAAGTCACTTTAGGGGAAAATGCATTGGGTGAATAATGTAATTCAGACAATGTATTGATGTAAGTAGTTATTTTACATATCCCTTGTTGTTTTTTTTTCCTCATGTTTTGAGTAGCAGTGATAATCCAGCCATCTATCCCTGAAGGCTTTATATGAAATACTTTTGCCACAGAGAGATACTGCTGCATCTTTTAATCTCTCTGAGTTATACATACTGCTTGGTTATTTTCTGAATATTTGCAGTTTCTCACACCCACATTTATAGGAGGAAAAGTCTCTCATGTTGCACCTTAACTCTTACTTAAGTTTTAATATCTCTTAAGCAGTTGTAGATGTTAGACCTGCTTTGGAAAACCCAATCTCCAGCTTTTGCAAGAGCTGACTAGTTGAGTGAAAGGCCCAATTCATCCCCTCCAAAGAGCATGGTCCTTCTGTTTTGCTTGCAGCTAATCCTGATAACTCTGCTGCCCATTGCTGGCTGCCTTGGCATTTGTATCTGATTTTCTTCTCCTTTCCTTTCCCTCTCTTTTTCTGCCTCTGTGTTTTGTAACACCCCCCATCTCTTTCTCTTCCTCCTCTTGCCTTTTTTTTTTCTCCTGCCTCATTTCCTGTGCCCCCCCCTCTGTCTTCCTGTATTTCCCTCTTTTGCCCTATCTCTCCCCCTCCTCTTTTCTTCCACTCTCTCTCTCTCTCTCTCCCTGCCTCACAGAGAAGCTCATTGAGGGGTTGAAGTCCCCTGAGACCTCTCTGCTACTCCCTGACCTTTTACCCCTGGCTGACCCCTTCGGCAGCTCAGCTGAGAGCTTCAACAACGGTAACAGTTTGTCTGTTTTGTGTAACGGTCAGGTCTGTCTGTCTTTCATCCCCCCCCCCGGCTGATTGTCATCATGCTGTTGAGAGGACATCACATTTTCTAACACTGTGTATGATCTCAAATCTAGAAGGTGTGGTCTGGTTATGGACACATGGCTAATGTTCTGTCAGTCACATGAGCACTTCATAGTCATTCTCACTGGTGTACCAACTGCTTGGAAATGTAGACCACCAGCACTTCAACCTGATCTCCTCCTCTCTCCCACTCACCCTTCCCATCCTGGCTTTTTTTGCTTCTTATCTTCCACTCCTTCCCACCTCTCTCTCTGTCTCTCTCTCAGCCCCTCTCCCTCTGTGTCGCTGTGACCTGCAGCTTCTTCACAGGTTTTGAAGCCTCCGTCTCTGTTAGTTCTATCGGATTTACTCCCTTTTGGTCTCTCCTGCTCACTCTGTGTGCCTCTCTCCTTCTCTTAGGTAAGGTGGAGGTATGTGTCGACTCGCTGATCCCAGGACTAGAGCCCCCCCAGCCCCAGAGGCTTCCGTCCCAGAATGAGCCCGTTCCCTCCAGCCTGCCAGGTCAGTCAGTTATGTGAAAGCTATGAAAATAGACCGGGAACATGGTTTTCAATTATCATGGTATTTAATTATTTTACACAAATTTGTCGTTAGGATGAGAATAAGAGCAAAAACTTGATTAGCGGTATGTTAATAAGCTATTTATCATTTGAAATATGGTCTGATTCACTTGTCTGATTGAGGGACTTTGACTTGCCCGTTCATTACTGCCTCTCCAATTCCTAATAAATCCATTGATGTGGATGGTGCGTTGAGAAGCGATCTCGCCATGTTCTTTCATGTGTGTGAGTGCATGTTCAATCCTCTGAAAAAGTGAGGTTGTTTTTTATAAACCTTGCATGAGTGTTTTTATTAAATTAATTGAATGATCGTTAAAATAATATACCCTATGTATCAGAAGTATTAGAACCTTTCTGGAAACTTTTGGCTTCTAAAGTGTCACCCTGACTGTTCTTCTGTTAATAAAAATTGGAGGTCAAGTCATCATGATTGTGTGAGGGCCCTGAGAGACAAAAGCAAACCTTTTTTTTTTTTTACTGAACAAGTATTATTGATTCTAAAAGTTCCACAAGTTATTTAAAAAACATTCAGAAAAAGATCTGAAACGCAATGTGTGGTGCCTGAACAAATGGCAAACCAAGGCCATTTGAAGTGTGAAAAGAGCAACAGAATAACATTTGTGAATCTGTGCCTGCATTGAGCAAAGACAGACACAAAAACCTTAGTAGAACAGAACTTAGTATTGTATTATGGCTTTTTAAGATCGAATTATATTTCTGGAATTATTTTTAAATATCTTTTTCATGGGTATATCTGTATGCATACCTACCAGTATTGCCTTTAAAACCAATGTTTTTGGTATCTCTCTCAGGACAACTGTACTGTATGCAAAATTTGATTTGGCATTAAGGAACATAGTATTGCAGATGGTTCTGTACGTTTGTATCTTATGTGAGCAGAGTGTAGTAGGGAGTGAAAGCTCACTGCAACCTGACGGCCTTGTTTCTTTTGTGTGTTAACATGCACTGAACTAAAGCTGAGTATTGTTGATTTTTGAAGATACAACCTCCTGGTGTTTTTTGAGCTGCAAAAATTGATCCAAATTTTTTCATGAGTCATGGTTGGTGCAGACTTTAGTTTTGCTCGATTGAGTGACGCACAGACGAGACGAATTCAACCTTCTGTCTCGCTTGATATTTTAAATGGCCCCATTATATCCAACCACCTGAATAATCCTTCCTGTCGTATGCGTCTTATTTTTTTTTATTTTGTATTTGCATGAGATTTGATGCCTTGGTCTTTGATTCAGGCACTGTGCTTATAGACAAATACTTTTATATATTTTTAACGTTTTATATACAGCTCTGGAAAAAATTTAGACCACAGCAAAATTATCAGTTTCTCTGGTTTTACTATTTATAGGTATGTGTTTGGGTAAAATTTACATTTTTGTTTTATTCTACTGACAATATATCTCCCAAATTCCAAATAAAAATATGAATGGAATGGAATGGCTGCCATAAATGTAGAGATGCTGATTTAAGAAAAAATTGCAAATTTGAAAAATGTGATTTGAGGAATTTAGTGAGAAAAACCTTCAAGCTTATTTCACATTCAGTTATCATCCTTTCAATTAAGAAAGGGGGATTAAGTATGGCCAATTACAGCTTTAAAAGACAGATCACAAAGACTGCTCATTAGTTATTTTTGCTATGATATATGCAGTTCAGCACTGCATGTTCTGTTATCTTTTCCAAGTTAGAAGTTTCAGTGAAGACTGGACAAATTTCTTGCATAGGCCGGCTAGCTTTATAACTTGATTTACTTTGTACATACATGAATGGGTTCGGTAGGTTACTGTCTGTTGCATAGCGCTGAAGTGTAGTAAGATTCTAATGTTTTAGCTGTTCCACTGTATTAGGACTATAAGACTATGGGTGGAACGCACATCTGTCGGTAAGAGCCTGCAGTGTGTAATATTAATGAAAGGAATACAAAAGGAAATATGCATATCCAGACATCCACAATATGGTGCTGATCTTTTAAACACATATGCCAGTACTGGTTATTGTCTTTGTTTTTACAATATCTCTGTTTGAGTTGTTGGCAAGCGTTGTATTCCAGCAAATCAAGTAAAAAAAAAAAGTTTCAGCTGTCCCAGTAAACATTGGACACACTGGACATCCATTGCTCTCCTGATACAACGACTTTACAGTTTTTAAGGAGGAGTCCGTTATCTGTTAAGTCAAGACATGGTAGTCATCCAGGGAGTAGAGGAAAGAACAACCATCCTCTCCGATTTGTATCTTTCGTGATATGGTAAACTTTGCTATGTAGCATCTTAAGTGTCACTGGGAAATGGAAATGAAGAGATGCGGGGATGCATGGGTACTAACAAGCTTACTTTCTGCTTGAGCAAACATCTTTTAACTTTTTTTCTCCTCTTCCCCCACCCCCTTCTTTTCTTTTCTTCCCTGCTTACTGTTTAACTGCACCCCCCCCCCCCCCCCCCCACTCCCTTCCCTGTTTCCCCGCCCCAGACTCTCTGACTGGGGAGGATTCTCTGCTGGTCTGCTCTCTGCTCCCTCACCCCCCACCTTCCTCTGTAGCCGCACCCCCAGTCTCCTCACCCTCGTCCTCCTCCTCCTCTGCCTGTGCCACCCTTGCCGGTTCCGCTTCCTGTCTGGACGAATTCGCTCCCGTCTCTCTTGCCACCACTCAGCCACACTCGGGTAAGATTCCCCCCGACTCCCTCTCCCATGCACAGGCCACTCTGACCTCCTCTACCTTCTGGTCCCTATGGCCTAAACTTTCCAATGGTGGTTATATTCTTGGGAGATATGGTTAGCAATCAGGCCTCCTTGATTGGCAGATGTAAACCCAGGTAAATTACAAATGAGAATTAGCATTTCCTTTTTTGAGCTTAAGAACTAGTTTGTAACAGTTTTATGGAATGAAATCGTTGTTCAGCCACTGTTCAACAGGAGCTAGTTTACCTAATACCTAATAACCTAGTTTGTTAGGTATCACACTTGCGGGTATAGACAAGCACATACATTTAATGTCTGTATTGCAGCGTAAAGAGTAGCACATGATGCAGTAAAGTAGGGCTATACGTGATAATAAGGACCACAAATTGTTGGACAGCGTACTGACCAGGCCCTCCCCCTGCCCAGGCCAGTACACTGTGGTGTTCACAGTGGGCACATACTTACTAGAGGAAATCCTGGCAAAACAGTGACCCTGAATCTCTGTCTAACTAATACGCATTAACTGACTGTTTTTCTGTATAGCTGTGCTGTCCTGTCATGGCATTTTCTTTACTCAGCGCTCAACACTAACCCCCGCACCGGTCTCTAACCCCCTCCCGCTACAGACTCCACTTACCTCATCTCGGGCTTCGATCTGCCCGAGAGCTCGGAGAAAGGCACCGAGGACGAATTTGACCCCATTCCCGTGCTCATCTCCAAAAACTCCACCCAAGGTAAGATCTAGGTCCCCTCCATTCTGACTGCTCTCCCTTCCCTCGTCCCATTTGCCCCCCCAAAAGCACGCAGGATCCCTCCCATTGGCCGAACCTACTAATCCCCCTCTGCTTTTTAAATCCTCGGCCGGAGAATGATCCCTTGTGTTGGGCCACTCACTTGGAGAGGTCCGAGTTCTGTCTGCCTCTGCAAACATCTGCTCTGTACCCTTCTGCATGCCAACACAGTCCAATGAGTGCAGAATTAAAAGAAAATATAAAGTTATAATGATTAAAATGCAATTTCTTTTTTTAATTACTTCAAGTTTTGAAGACTGAGAAGCGTTCTTGCAAGCTGCAGATTTACGAATAGAAATCAGACGACTATTGAATTATACAGTGTGATCCACTGCAAATTGAACTGGAGGCTCTTGTACAAATTGCACTGTTATTGTAATTCCTCTCTGTACATCCTTAATCAAAGGAAGTTTGAAGAGTGCAGCATTTGATTTTGGCTTATGTACAAGAGCCTACAGCTCCCACAACTGGGAATGGCTTACCATCCCTGGAATATTGCCCTGCTTTTCATTTGATCTCTCACTCCCTGTCCTCAGCTGAAAATGAGCACTGGAAATCCGATTCCCTAGTAGATTTCAGACTAGGCTTTCTTCCCCACACACTCCCCCCCCTACCCTTCTCTGATTGGCTGAACACTTCATTTGCTGATTGTCTCCTGACCAAACATTTGATCCACATCAAAGTTATGCCTTAATGATTGAAATTTGCCCAATTCTAAAACTACTTAGATGTCAGTGGACGTGTTAGAAAAATTGGCCAGGCCATGTTGTGGTGTTGTGTTCAGGCCAAACCGTTCACAACCTTTAAAACTTAAAAATCAAAAACTGAAATCCTTCTTGGATTAATTGCGCCACCAATATTTACATTTGTGTACAAATGTAATGCACTCTAAAGGAGACTATAACTGAAATACATGTCCTATGGCCAACTTGAACCCACCAGGAGATATATTTTCCATTCAGATGTGGGGCATAGTGAAACCAGCAAATGCAGTGTTCACCCCTTCCCTACAATAGGGCCTTGGGACAACCCTGCTTACCTTCTCTCTTTCTCTTTCTCTCTCACTCTCTCTCTCTCTGTCTCTCTGTCTCTCTCTCTTCTCCTCTTTCCTCTTCTCACCCCTCGCCGCTCTCTCTCGCACATTTAGGTGGCCACTCTCGCAACAACAGCGGCAGTTCAGAATCAAGCATCCCCAACCTGGCCCGGTCTCTACTGCTTGTCGACCAACTCATCGACCTGTAGCGTGGCGTGGGGGGCAGAGGGCAGGGAGGGCAGTGTGCGTTCTGCAATTGGGTAGTGGGGGTTCCTTGGGGGGTCTGCACCTATAATTTGACGTATGTGTGCGGGGGTGGGATGGGAATGGGGAAGGGGGTGGGGGCAGGGTTGTCTAATAGGTCACTTTAATTTAGTCCTCCCCCTGCTCGCCACCGCCTCTCTTCTTCCCGTCTCAATTCTGTTTCCTTGGCAAAATAGACTTCCCCCACCCCCCCCCACACGCACTCCCCAAACTATCCAACCCAAGACCAGTACCTTTACACACACACGTTTTCCATCGCTATTTTGTTCTGTCTGCGCTGCTTAGCGTACCACCACCCTACCCTACCTCCCTAACCCTCCATCTCTCCATCTGCCAATCTAGCCCTTCTTTTGTGAAATCACCCCTTGACTCCACCTCTTGTAACTAGTGTCCTACACAGAGCCCTGTCTCTTACTCGTTTTGTACCATGTACAGCGCAGGATTGCTCTAGCCAATTGTTTAGTGTTTATAGTGTTGGTGCGTTTGTCTCCCTCCCCAGTAAGCAATAGTCGATACACAGAACAGTGGTAATTTCCTTTGAACAATTATTTAAAGCAGCTGTGCCCAAAGGCTATGGGTAGAACCGGGCAAGAGCATCATAGCTTCTTGTTAAAGATGCATCTCATTCTAGGAATACTAGGGATGCCAAGAGAAGTAGAAGATCTAGTTTGAATTTGTAGATCCTTTTGAACAGTACCTGCCGCCACGATGGCTGACTTCTCGTGCCTTTTCTCTTGTAAGCATGCATTCACACGCTGCTCCATTCTGAACAAATTGCCCTGTACTTGATGCATGAATAGGAGTGGCAATGGACTACTACTTGGTATTTCAGTATTGTATTCCATATCCGATTCAATTTGTTAATCCTATTTAATGGCTATAATGCCTTTCCCCATCACTTTACTGAATCTCATCCTTTGTTGTACGGTAGAGCCCATGTACTGTAATTGAAGACATTGTTGCTAATTACTTGGTTATCTATGATGGTTACTCATAAATTCACAGCTTTTTCCAGGGGCACAAAATTAGAGGTGGAACTCAGTGATAGGGTAATGGCAGCCGTTGTTTTTTATAAAAAAAATCTTGTCTAGAAGAATTCAGTCTCATGACTGGAGCTCAGATCGAGCAAACAACCACTGTTGATACCTTAAAATCAGCTGATGAGGTTGTAATATTAAGACTTCCGTCTAGGAAAAACTAACTTTTCTACATACTTTATTTTTTTGGTTTCTGATAATTTAATTTCTGAAGCTGACATTTTAAATGGTCCTTTTTGATCTTAAAGAAGTGTTGCACTAGATAATCCCATCAACCAACACAGCCCCCCCCTTTCCTTCAATACACACACACATTCTGCTGTCCAGAAACAGTTCCTGGAAGCATGGCATTAAGAGATTTTGGGAAGATCTTTTAGCACCAACAGACTTGTTCTTGGCATCCCTAGTTACCCGCACTTAGTTTGCCAAAGGTATTACCTGTACATAGACCCCCAAATAGTCTTTCACTGCTCCAGGTATATCGCACATCTCTTATGCTCCCTGTTGCACCGTAAAAAGCCCCCATTACCGCTAGCAGAGCTGGCTTCCACTGCGTGTAATATACTTCTGTAAAATAATGCTCCCTTGGGTGTTTGATTGCAACTGTCTTAATTGAAACCTCCCGTGTTTGTACATAACCAGAACCCCAACAATGATCACCCCAGTACTACAATCCCTATAATTCCCTGCTCAACCATTGCCTACATTACCCATATTCCCCACTCAGCCATTACCTTCGAAACCCACAGTGCTCTTCGTCATTCCAATGTCATCTTACCATTCCACAAAAGATTCTTGCATGGAACTCTTGTATACGTATACTACGGTACATGTACACGTTACTCCTGTTACTAAACTGGGTATAATGTTTGTTTGTTCTTTCACTACTATTGTCTTTGCCACTATGATTTTGTTGGCTTTTTTAGTTATTTGTTTAGTGTGCATAGGCTTATAATGCTGTCCAGGAAAGAGGTGACTGCTGTAGAACACGTATGGAAAAAAGCAAAACACATGTGTCATTGTGTATTTAGGGAGGTGAATCAGAATTGGGCAAGTGGTTTCCCGACTGTGTGCACTTTACTGGAGGTGTCTTTGGTGTCGACGATCAGTCTGTCATTACGTATGGTTTCAGGTTTTAAATGCTACATTTTCTAGGATTCACAAAGGATTATGCTTGATTTAAGAAAATATTCTCCTCTTCTCTCAGATTCATGAAAGCTTTCATACACACAGAGCAGTTTGCATCCATCCACACTGCCTAGAAGTGGAGTAGCTTGTTTTCCTTGTATGATTTTGATTCCACCCCCCCATTTATATTTTCTTGCTCTGTGACCTACACCATCTGGAAACAATGATAAATCTGCATATTTGTCAACACATCTTCTAGAGCACTGGTTCCCAAACACCAGTCTACTGGATTGGATGCCAGTCCACAGCAGTTTTTGTCCTACAACCTATCGCATTCCTCTCAAATCCACATTAAAAAAAATCTATCAAAATTGTAAGAAAATAATTCAAAGTGCTACAATGGTTTATTTTGTTCCCTTTGTATGAACGCATGTGTATGTTTTAAATGCAATAAAATGTATGTTGGCTGTATAGTTCATATTGTGGCGGATACTGCAATACTTTAATATCACAAATAGCTGGGTCGCAGTGTGACCATGTTTGGGAACTGCTGTTCTAGACATAGTCTGTACAGACAAGACCAAAATCATAATAATTAATATCCATAAGATTATACAATGAAAACTCAATTACTCTGGTGCAGGGGAATGTAGTTTGAGGCATGATTGTATCAAGCCATTCAAGTAATTCTGAATTTTTTTTTTTTTTTTTTATTGGTTTCTAATGCAGGTCATAGCCTTTTTTTTATGCATGTAAGGTGGAGGTTGGGGGGTCTTGGGCACAGCATACCTGTGTCTCTGAGACTTATTTGGGCACAGCCCTGACGAAATGAAATGCAGATTTTCTATGCTTGGCAGTGGAGGCTGAGGAGGCTTTTGAAGTGGGGTGTGTATAAGGGGTAACTGACCAGGGACACTTTGGACAAGTATCGAGGATGCATTCATACCCCACCTTAGTGTGGATGGAGCTCTGGCTAATGTACTTCATCGAGCTTTGGACCAATAATGGATTCCACCATTGGAAAGGAGAAACTTGCTTTTCACATGGAGGCAGATTTTAATGTATTTATGAATATGGAGGGTAGGGGGGATGTCTGTTTTTGCCCCCACAGTGAACATTCCCTCCCAGTTTTTTTTCAGGCCTACACTGCTGTCATTCATTACTCCCCTGCATTGGCCATTTTCTCTCCATGGCATCATCCCTCCAGGTCATTTTGCTACCCTACTCCTCACTTTGTGTTCTCTGTTCTTCACAATGGTGTATATTGTTAAACCCGCAAAAACCAAACTGGATCATGAACTTTGCACCCCTTCATCACACACCCTGGTGTATAACGCCAATGTTAGGAAAAAAAAATGTCCTCCTTTTTTCCCTTTATTTTCTGAATAATAGTATAAGTACAGTACATAAAAAGTGTTTAAAAGATATTTCAAATATCACGGTTAAGAATAAATGTGAATATAGATAGTGCTATAGAATGAATGTATGAAGTGAGTATCAATATATAAACATATATTATTCTTATGATTACGATGATATATTATAGTTTTAAGAAGAATTCTTTATTTCTGTGTCTTCTTTACAAAGCTGTTCTCAAGAGTGTGAAGATGGTGTCCCTTCTATCCTGTTCCAAGTGTCTTTTGTCTCTTATTTCTCGCTTTCTGTGTGTGTGTGTGTGTGTGTGTTTGGGAACAAACAAATTTTGCAGCAGATTTTGTTATTTTCCTCACTGTATGCAGCAAAGCGAGACCAGGCTATAGTGGTTTTGTCAAGTGATGTAATGCTGACGTTTTTCATGCCTTTTTTCCCCCCCTTTGTCTCGTCTCGCATTGTTCCCACTTCTGTCTAGCTTTCATCTGGGAATACCAACTAGAATCAGTGAAGGAAAAAAACATAATACTTAAGCCATAGTGAACCAACTGTAATAATGCAAGATATGTTTATAGGGAAACTACTCCATTGTATGGGAGAGCATTGCTGTATATTGTATTTCCTTGGTTTCGTTCAGAAACTGAAAAGAAATGCATTGTGCAATACCTGATATATATAAAAATATTGCAGTAATTCTCATTTAGCCAACAACGTTACAAATAGGCACATTATGATAATGAATGTAACATTCTAGTAATTTTTCCTCTAAAGTCTGAACTGAAACAGTTTTGTGGCAATTCATTTTGTTCATTTAAAATAGACTCCTTGATCAATTTAGTTTCCTGTTGATTTAAGCTAAGACTAGGCATTAGCAAACTTCCTACAAAATAGGAATTTTCCACAGATCTTCTAACCAATCCTGGTTTTGCTATGGCTGTTCTGGTAATGGCAATGGATCCTAAAATGGTTTATTTTCAAGGCCTAGGTGTACGTTTCAGCATAAAGGCATACTCCACCACACAAAGATGAAGCTGTTTTTAATGGTGATTCTATGAAATCACGGATGATGGATCACTATAAAGACAGTTTCCTCTGAACTTGCATTGTTACTCAGCTGAAAGATAAACAGAGTGGGTCCTTGTGTTGAACTGTAGCTTGAGTCTTATGGATACCACCCCCGAAAAAAAGAACAATTCCTTAATGTCACAGTGAACTCCATATTGTGAATGCAAACAAATCATAAACAATTGATGCAGCCGACGTGTAATAAATGGTATTTGCATATTTTTTTGTTGTTGTTGTTTTTTACAGGGGTGGGTAGCACAAGACTTTTAAAGATCTATTCCTTTAATTCAGATTTGAAATCTTTGTAAAATAATTCTGTTGGGAAGCTAGAGCAAAGCCTCGTTTCAATGTTCAACTCTCAGATAAAATGTAGGTGCCCGAAATGGGCTACTTAGAGACTGAGTGGGATTGTACAGAGAAATTCAGATTTATGAATTAGAAACTCGGGCGTGTCCTGGTCAGGGTGTCGGTTTCAGAAATGCATCTTTGTTACCATCTTTGAACCATGACAGCATTTGTTTGAGGTAGTGTCCTGACTTATTCAAGGTGGTTATGGCCGGTTACAGTTTTACATATTTTTGTTTTGTTGGGATACAGATTTAAACCCAAAATCAATGCCACAACATGTGACACTCCAGAGTGGGAATTGTGAATCTGCTGTCATGTAAACAATGCAATCTAGAAACTGGTGCATGAGGCCCACTCATCCATTTTAAAGCCACTCTCCAGCAAAATCTTCAACCCAAAGGAAATTCTAACTGGGCATGCTATGGGAAGCATGTCTCTATGTCAGGTAAATGTTCTATTTAGACCACATAAAAATCCAGCTCTTGATATTAGACTAGGTAGTCTGATGGTTAAAGTGAACCATTTATTGTTCTTGCATCATAATCAGGTTTATCCACTTCCATGCTTTTTAAAGAACTCTTCAATACTGCCACTCCTGACTATTTGGCATAGGGCAACATTTCCAGGAAAAGTCCATACGCTCACTGTAAATGTATGGATTTATGTTAATGAAACCGACACCCGAGACTCCGTCTACAAAGCCCTCTTACAATGTATTGCTGTCAATACTCACGCTCGTCTCTCTAACATTTTATCGATTCTATTCTGAGTAAATGTTGGCAACAGCAGCTCTAACCATCCATCCACCATTCATGTCCATTCCCATGGCGCTGCTCAATCCTTAACGGGCTATTTCCATAAATGAATTACAGTGGCATCCACCTCTGAAGTCCTGCTAGTTAAACCTTAACCTTTTATTGCAGTTCTGACTTGTTGCATCCTTGTGCATGTTCCCTAGCACTCCTCTGTTGGATCTGCTTGGAAAATTTGCCAAGTCTGAAAATTGTACTTTAAACCATGGTGTCAACAATGCCCTGAGAGAAAGCAATGAAGTACATCACCATTATATTGACTCTGGGTTAATTTAGACCATCAGTGTCTCTTATGTTCACTAAAAAAGTAAAAGGTTGAGTTTCACACCCATATCAGAATCACCTGCTACATAATGGGGGGAAAGGGCGGGAACTATAGTGGTCAGTTTTATTTGACCACACTAAAATAATCAAACCATATCCCATATTTGTGTTTGGGTGAATGTATCAGAATACTGGATGCTTCGAATGACTCCTATAGACCCACACACGGATATGTCTATAACTCCAGTGTGTTCATGCTTTTGAGTGAGACTGAGCTTACTTTACAGGGACTTAATGAACACTGCTTAGAACATTGCTTCAATGGCATTTATAGCACAGTGCCATGCCACTTTTATTTGCCCTGCTCAGCTGAACAGCTGATTACATCAATTTACCAGTAACGACTTAGCAGTGGAATCTGATTTAGTTTTGAAATTCTGCACACATTTTCCAGCCCAGCTTTGACAGTGGGGCGAAGCTTGTTCTTTGGTTGATTTAATAGAAAGTTATTGACCAATATCTTAAGTCCTAACTGTCTTGGCTTAAGCCATTTGTGTAATAAAAGTCATGTTTTAAAAGGTGAAGATGCATCAGATGCATCTGATAAAATGGCAAGTTGGTTTAATTTTATAGACATGATGAGAGATGTAGATTCTCCTCTTAGCAAAGATACAAATTAATGGTTGCAATAAACTATTTAGCTACATTGGGGATAATGAAGCTGTTCACATTTAAAGAGTCTCATGTAATCAATATGTGAAGACCATTAACACTTTGTGGTGGTGGTAGTTTGAAACCATTTAAAAAGGTTTCATTTATTAAAGAAGATTTGAATTAATGAAGTAAGAAAGTGGTTTGAACGTAAACCAGAAAATGTTAATGACCATGAATGGACCTAGGGAGCAAGTATGATGTATGTGCACCATGTTAGATCATGATGTAAAACAGATGTTTAAAGACAAGGAACCCAGTGGGATGGACTTGGAAGGGTTCTTGTTGCCAACCTGTAGGCCATTACTGTATTAGTTACACTTCTGTCTACCTTAGACGTAATGGAGTAGTTGGCCGTTCCTTTTATCCAAGCTGTCAAGAAAATAATAATAATGCAGTGTTATTATACTGTAAAACAGCCACCTTTAGGTCTAATCTATACTTCCTTTGGCACACTGAACTGAAAATCTGGCTTGGGAGTTAACTGATGGGAATTTAAGTATTGCTACCTGGTTGAATATGCAGTGCAGTTGATCTGACCCCTTTGTTAACTCTTCTAGCTCTTAACTAGCTCTTAACCCATTGGTGACTTGCTCGGATTCATATGAACAAGGCTGACTACACCACCAGGAGCCTCTGTGAGCAATCAAAACGAGAACTGTGCAGCTGCTCTCTCTGGTTTTCGATTTATCTGATTTTTAAATCTGAATATGAGGGGAGGAGTCGGGGATCTTCTAGTAATGTGACTCTAATTGGTAATCACCCATTCTGGATGCCAATTAAAACCATACTCTAATGGTCGACTGAAAGATCTGTCATGGTGTGTTTGTACCTTAAACAGTGACATGGACTGATTTATACCATTCCTGCGAAAGAGCGGTCTTAATGGCTCTGTGTGCTTGACCTTTTACTGATTTTTGTATGTCGACGTTCTTGGTGGTTTCCATGCAGATCCCCGTTTGATAGTAATAAAGGTGAGGACTCGGAAAAAGCAATGGCGCAGAAAGGTCATTCCAGTTCAGACATACAACACTAAAGCAGGAAGTAAGAACAAGAGCCAGGATACCTGAGGAGTTTTACTTCTGTTAACAGATTGGAAAATCTTAGCTGCTGCTGTTCTAGCTAGGTTACCCCTTTTAAAAGATGATAATTGTAAATTGTGGTAATTGTGTGCACTTTTTATATTTTTGTTTTTCTCATTATTTTTCCAGATTAAAGTTGGTTTAATTATTGGTAGATGCCCTTATGCAGGGGGGACTTATAGGTTACATGAGCAATACAAAAATGCAATAATACCAAATTCAAATCAAGCATCAAGCATTTTATTAATTGATAACAGCATCGTGAACTGCTTATAAATCACCAACAAAAGCTAGATTTAAAAAAACTAAAATAGCAAGGTTTATTTAGGTGAGCTGAAGAAACCCAGAGGAATACCATACTTCCAGTACTGTCACTGGAGAAAGCCTGTGTTTAACCCAACTTAGAGATGCCTCTCCCTGTATCTCAGGCCGTGTCACTCAAATGGCCAGTGCTGATTTGTGCCCAAGCTTTCAATGGCTGTACTGTAAGTCCTGTATGAGGTGGTGTGTCTGAAGGAATGAAAAACCGCAAAACAAGGGAGCAGTTTCCTCGTTTTTGCTTCCCTGTAGTGTGTATGGCGCGCTTGTTTTAGTTTATGGTGCTCTTCCTGCCATTTTTTTTTTAGAGCCAGCTATTAATTCAGATTTGTTTTTACTCACTGCTGCACATAAAACCCATCCTGTTCAGGTCTTAACGAGGCAGTGGCATTCGTTTTAATTAGCAAGTGGCCCTCCAGTGTTACTTATTTTCTTCTTTTAATGTAATTAGTATAACGCAGGGTTCTCCACACAATCTGTATGTTTTATCCATCAGGCACTTTCACAAAGTGGCATCATCTTGAAGTACTATTTATAGATTGTGTTCACTTCTATTCATCGAGATGAGAACTAATCACTCCTACTTGCTCTAATTATCATCCATTGAGCTCAGTCCCCATGTCCCTTTTCAACAGCTCTCTGACATTTAGAAACTGTCACCTGCAGAGGTGGAGAGGATTAGGAGTTTTATTGAAATGAATTGGTGCGTATGAGATTAGGTTTCACCTTGATGAATGGAGTAGGGGGGGATCCAGTCTTCAAAGGATTTGCTGATGTAATTGAATCAAAGTCTACAAAGAGTAAAAATAGAATAAATGAGGCAACTACTTTAATTATCACTGCACTTTAGGGTTAGGAAATGAATGTTGAATGATAGTTTGCAGATAAGCCACCATCAAATAAATGCCTAACACCCTCACACTACAATGTCTTGTCAAAAAGTAATTGCTATGATGCTGGCATGTATCAGAGTTCAGAAGTCAGGAATTCAGGGACTGAGCATCTTCAGTCCTTGAGAGGATTTGGACAATCCCGTGTTGTCATTACAGCTCAAATGATCAGAGGTCTTCAGTGTACGCAAGAGATTATTTTTGACTGCTAGTGGATTGGTTCCTCCTTAATGATTGTCAAAGGAAGGAGGGATTGTCTTCAGTTTTTTTTTGTTTGTCTGTCTGTTTGATTTATTTACATATATTTGCATGCCAGTCTCAATCAGTCTCCACAAACACTTGTGTCATTCTCTCTTAAACATTTCACCCCTTGATGGAAGAAGTAAAACATTTTATTTACCTAGTTCTCCAGGGCTAAGGCCTAAGCATTAGAAATGCATCATAAGTTCTCCCCCAATATGATTGATTGTATCATTTTAAATATAAATTAAGCAAGATGTTCAGTACAGTGATCCACTTTTACCCAAACAGGGCTGTGTATGTTTTTTTGCATTGATGGCTCTACCAAGTCTGCTCTGGTCTGTCCCTTCATTAAGATGGTTGCTTGTGTAATGGTGTTGCTGGAGGGAGCTGGAGACCTCGCCAGCTCTCAGCCCCTTCCTGTCTTCTGCCCAAGATAGGGCTGATAAAGGAATGCTTTTATTCCTGATGTCTCTGTCTCCAACCTCCCCTCTCACTGGATGAGGCTGGCTGGCTGGCTGGCTAGCTATCTGTCTGTCTGGTTTCACCCCTCCAGTGACCTTTGAGAAGCAACCCTCTTTCCCAGCTGTGGCAATCTTTTTGTGCGTTTGTTTATTAGTTTACCAAGGCGGCTGTTCCCAGTTTCCTGTCAGAGCTGGGCTCTCGAACTGGAAATCCAGTACTCGAGAGTTGCAGCACTTCATTCCCGTTTTTCAGTCATCTTTTCTTTGATCCAATTATAGATCCATTAGGAAATGGCACATGTTTTTTATTTAACCTTTATTTAACCAGGGAAATAACTCACCGAGATTAAAAATCTCTTTTACAGCAATGTCCTGGCCTGTTTTTTTTCCATTATATCAATTGATTATATCTGCCGTATACATTTTTTTGTTTTTTTTGTTTAATAGTTTCATGCATTAAATAAACCCTATGGTTTAGACCAATAATTGCCCTGGTTTGGACTATCCAATGTTATTTAGATACTGTAATCCAACAGGAAGTATCACTTTATTTTCTTATTTTTAGTTTTAGCTATATTTAAAAACTGAAGAGAGTAGTGTTTGTCTACCTGCCATGTGAACATTAGACCTGAGTGTTTTTTTTGTTTGCCTAAGGCTTCCTGTTTTTACCCAATCTGCCACAGAGTTAAATTTGTTTCCTTGTGAGTAGGCGTGTAGAAGCTTTAATGTACTTTACAGACTTTAATAAAAAAAGACTGGTCCATTAGGTATGAAATGATTCATATGATGCTTTTAGACTAAAGGGCATCTTTATTTAAACTAATATCAGGGCAAATTGCATTTGACCCTACTGACAAATGCCAAGTTTAGTGGTGGCTCTCCATTTGGCTGGGACTTTTAAACATCTACATCTAATGAAAAGCTGTCAACCATTATTGGATTTGGACATTTGTGATGGTCACATTTGGCAAAGGTTCAAAATTTGAATCTAGTCTTGAGGCATAGACCTACTCCAATACCATTTTATGCTGATATTTGAAATGGCCATTTCTGCAGAACAGGAATGCTGAAAAATCACACCCTGCTAAAACTGTGGAACGTGGATCACTGCACTGCAGTTCTTGAGTGGAAGTCAGTGAATGATGTTTAGAGTCTTTTCTTGATGGATGTTGTAAATTGCTCTTTTCTTTCCTTTTTCCGTCTACCTCCTTGCCCCTTGCTCCCCTCTTTCCTCTCTCCCCCTCTCTTTTCTTTTAGACCTCTCTTTCTCTGTTCCTCCCTCCACTGTACAGTTGCATCTCTTGCATATATCTGTGTGGCTAACCTATGCAATCCTTGTGCTTAAATCTTATTCTTAGACACCTGAGTGCTGTATTTCAGTAGAGGTCTTAGCCTTGCCAATAGAATTTTACTTCTGTGTTGCTGTAACAAACAAAAAAAATGTACCCAATGTGTTTTGAAAATAATGAATAATATACTGATTTAAAAAAAAAAAAAAACAGAAATGTGCAGTAAGCGCCCCGTTCAGTGTTGGAGCCTTCATGTATAATTCAATGTGTACCTTCTATTTTTATGAAATGACAAATCAAGAAAAAAAAAAAAAAATACGGCGTTAAATAAACATGTAAATGTGAATGTAACTGCAGTCTTTGTGGGGTTCTTGATCAAGCAGATATTGTAGAACCGGTGAGCCATTTGGTGTGTGTTGTGTTGTAGTTTTGATTATACTGGGTGGTACTGGATCGGATTCAGCGGCACTATATAATTAGCATCTTTTATGTTGGAGCTTGGTTTTGCGCCCTACCATGAATCTTTTATTTTCCCTCCCCTCATAGTTGCAATATACAGAAAAGAAACTAACTACAAAACAAAAAAAAATACAATCTAAAAAGAAACTTTTTCTGGAATTAGCAAACTTATTAACTAATTGTCTTTCAATGTCATTTGTGCAATTTCCTGCACTTTACTATTTCTCAAAATTAATTCCAACTCCGTTCACCACCAACAGACATCACTGCTCTGGGAAAGGGTTTTAGATGGCTTAATTACAGTGTATTGCAGCTTTAAAGCAGGTCGTTATTGCAACAGATACAAAGTGAAGAGAGAGAGCCCTAATTAGCATCTCTCTTGCAGAAATCAGTATCTGTTGTAACATGAACCCAGAGTGTCACAGTGTATCAAGCAGTGAGACCGTTTTACTTAATACAGCATTATGCAGACACGGAACTACAAAGTTAGTTGCTACAGGAAAGAGCAATTTCACATCACACTAGGGGTTTCAATATAAAAATGAAGGACAGCATGAAATTAGATTAAGATAAGATATACAGTGAATTGCAATTGTATTGCACAGTGAAGATTCCTGATTTAATGTATGCAAATGACATTTAAAATATATTTGAATCATATCCTACTGGTAGAGTTCATAGGGGTGCATTTAATGTGACACAAAATAACAAGAAAAATATCCTATAAAGATTACTATATAAAAATGGAAGAACAATTGGCAAGGGAGAAGTATATAAATGTTGCACAGGCTGAAGAGCTCTGTGTAGGGTAATGCATTGACCCTATTGAATGCTTGAATCTGCAAAAGACTTTACACATTAGGGATGGGGGTGGTTGAAATGAATGACTATTTATCTTCGAGGCTAATGTACATGATTATTGTTAGATTGAAAGACACATGCGCTAGCCAAGCGAGCTTCATTACCAAGTGACTGACAGTTGTCTAAATAACTCTTTAATGGGTTACCAATTAACTATATCAAAGTGCGTGATCTCATTTGATTTCTGTAGTTTAACAAAGGTATTTTTCTTCACTTGCTTAATAAATAAATAAATCAGAACATTTTGATGTCCCTGCATTTGTGGTAGTACTCTAACTCAATGTCACTAAAATGGTTACTTTCACAATCGCTCTCATGCTCACGGTCTCTCACACTGCCTCACTCGTGTGTCAGTGGGCTTCTCATCAAAGACTATAACTAACCCCTTGTTCTTCTGAGGCTGCTGGCTAACCTGCTCCTCTGTGCTGATCAGGTAAGGTTTCTGTCTGTATATGTGTGTGTGTGTCTGTCTGTCTCAGTCTATTCTCATGGACTCTGCTGGGGTCCTCTCAGATCACCTACTGTTGTTGAACAATCTGCCTTGTTTCCACTGTCCTATTAACCCCAAACTCTTCCCCTTGTGTCTGTTTTTACCAGCCAAACACCGGGGTAGGCTAATTGGCAATTAACAATTTGAGACTTCATTTCCTAGAGCAGAATGTATGGGGAATCTAGGAATCACCAAAACTTGTTGCGATTCCACTATCAATATTAAATTGGACCCTGCAAAGTTCCTGGTTCAACTGCTTTAACATACCTGCATTTCAGGCCAAAACCTCAGGATGCCAGTCAGTCAACTCAGATGAAAGATCAAATATATTGACATAACTCTACACATTTTTAATAATATTTAATTTGGGCTGAGCTCTGTTTTTCCTTTTAATTTAATTTTATTTAAGGAATGAGCAGAAATCATTGATTTCAAAACTAGTTAACAAATAAACCATTTCATGACTGCTTTAACAATGGATGATAGTGCAACTCTATCTACAGTGGTCTTGTGTCAGTGTAGGGTTGGCAGTTTGCGAGTCTGGTCTTATCTAGTTGAGGAAAAATGGCTGAGGTGAAATTAGGGGTATTGAAAAGAGAGGGCAATAACTGGAGATTGTACATGTTTTTGCAAATGTGTACATCTCCAGATCGCTTACAGTACCTTTATGGATACAATGTGCTGTGGTAGTTTTTGTGGTGAGTTGCGTGCTAGTGGTGTTCTGTACTCATTTTAAAAACTGTCATTTATGTGCATGTGCGGTAGTTGTGCTTTGGGGCTGTGCATCTCAATAGAGTTCCCATCTGCTGTAGATTCATCCATCAAATTTAATGAATTATTTTATTATATAACTTTATGTTGTGTATTGATCTGTTAACTTAAGTTTTGCCCTTACCTCTGCGTTGGTTTCAGGCTGGGTTATCTTGTCAAATTCTCTACATCTTAAAAATGATCTTAATACGGAATGCCTGGAAGTAGGCGGGGGGCAAATATTAGTGTTGCACCATCCTGTGCATGCACTGGCTAAGCACTTAAATGTTTTATTGTGACCAATAACTAAATATTGGGCACCACTCAAGTAACTACTGGGCCAAATATACAGACTCTTAAAGCTGGCAGTGTTAGCAAATTAATACCTCTTAAAAATGATTTGTATAGCCAAGTACAAATGTATATACACAGGTATGTAGATATGTATATAAGTACCTTTTCATATTTCATATGTCTGTAATCTGTCCATTTCTCACTCGTCTCCTCTTGGTTTTTGCAGATTTGCAGAGGGAGCACAACGGCTATGCAGTGGTGGGTGAGAGGGGCAGCCCAGGCAGCGAGGGGGACATGCTGGCCTTCAGCAGCCCCATCCTATCCCAGCCCTGCAGCTCCAACTCAGTGCACTCAAGTGAGGAGGAGGAGGAGGATGACGATGGGGGGGAGGGGGGCAGTGATGGGGAGGGAGTAGCCCTTGACTGCAGCGGCTCCCAACCTCTGCTGCTGGAATCCGACGAGGAAGAAGAGCTGCCGAGGCCGGGGGGGCACAGCACGAACCCCTCCCCAGCCCCCCAGCCTGAGCCGGCGCCCGATGTCTTCGCGAAAGCCCCCTTCAGGAGCGGGTCGGGTGAGGTCAGCGACCCCTTCGCCAACGCCCCCTTCCCCCGCCCGCCACCCTCTGTTGACCAGGCCGATGTATTCCTGCAGGCTCCATTCGGGAAGAAGATGGAAGTGGGGGGTGCTTTTCTGTTCCCTCAGTCCAGGATGCAGCACCCTACCCCCTCTCACTCCACCCCCTCTCACTCCACCCCCTCTCACTCCACCCCTTCTCACTCCAGCCCCGAGCAGGCCTTCCTTGCCCAGGTGGCTCCCCGTCCCTTCCGCCCGCAGGCTCTTGCCAAGTATTCCCGGCACTACGAGGCTGCCCTGGCCCAGCAGCCTGTGGCAGCTCATCGCGTGGTGTCCAGCGTGGGCCGGCAGGCAGGGATTGGCTCGGTCCCTGTGGCTCCTCTGCACGCCTGGACTACGGACATGAGCTCTGCCGATCCATTTGTCTCAGCCCCCTTCCACCGGAAAGCTCCAAAGGAAAAGCCTTGAAGCGGGGGACTTTGCCCAGCCTCCCCTGCCCTCTTCCTTCCTTTCCACTCCTGCCTCACTCATCAGAGCTCTGGTTGCTCAACTCCCCCAACACTCTTAAAGATGTCAGTTTTTCATGGTCTCTTCACACCTGGGATGTCATCAGGACAGCACTAGGTGACTTTCAAGTGTCAAGGGCCAGGTTTCACAGCTGTTCTCCAGCCATCGGCTGCTTAATGTTACGTAATTCTAATAAGCGAGTGAGTGGAAGCAACTGGAACCTGGAACTAAAACCAGAAGCCCCTAAGGTGTGAAAAAAAGTGTAAAATTTGCCCCCTGGATGTAATGATCCTTTTCCTCTAGGGCCAACTCCAGATCTCATTAAGCATCAGGCATGGGCTTCTGCTTTTTGTTCTGCCTACCTCAGCTCTACACTTCTAAACTGAATTAAATAAATTGCTTTGTTAATTTGGCAGTGAATGGCTTCAGGAGGCTTTAGTCCCATCTGTATACAATCCAAGGGACTTCAAACCTGAAATACAGAAATGCTGTAATCTGAGGCAACCAGGCGAATGCGTAGTTCAGTGGAGTGATCCAGAGCTTGACAGAAAGCAGAAGAACGGTCCTACACATGAGGGCTGTAAATGTCCTCCTCCGTTCCAAATCATGTCTCCTTAATCTGTTTGGGCACAGTGGTGAAAAGTGAAGAACAGTGTGTTGAAGGTGTGAAGCACTCCATTGTACATAGAAAACAAACAACAAAAAATTAAACTAAAAACAAAAAAGGTGGCCATTTTGGTCTTCTCCAGCACTGAGAAACGACACAAACAAGTTTCCAGTTTGTTGGCAGGCATTTGCCTCTTGTCCTATATGGGCTTCCCGTTCCTCCATAGAAGGTCATAGAATGATTTGCAGAACGTGTAGTTTGAATACGTTTGATTAGTCTTGCAGCGTCGCCTTTTTACATGCATGACTAATAGTTGACATGCATTTTTGTACTGTATGTACAGCGCAGGTGAATTATGGGTGTATTGCACTTGATTGGTTTCATCAGGCTTGCATATCTGGAGTATGCATGCCTAACTATGTTCACACACAGTGGAGAATTCTTTGGATTCTCGTCACTTTCAGGTAGTCTCTGAGTGAAATTCCACTGGATGTTTGCAGTGACAACGCTGTGGTTTTAGGGGATGTTTGCTCCCCCTCTCCTCCCATGTTCTCCTGTCCAGACCAGATCTCTGTGTAGCTCCCTCACAAACACAGACTGAAATATCGCATTAATCAGAGCAAGTCCTCAAGTTCACATGACACGTGTGCATTTCTGTCTGTGTCCATGTGCAGGTACGAGGGAAGCGCCATTGATATGTAATCTGGGATTTTACAAATTTGTGGGGTGGTTAAAAACTATGACTTGGTTACAAAGAATACCTGAAGATAGATAAGTGTTCTTCACCAGCTGCAGTCAACACAATCGAAGAACTGTGAAGAGGAATGTGTTGGTTCTGTTGAGATAAGGAGTTGAATTAGGGGGACAGAAATCCCAAAGAACCAGGATTGGGTAACCCTTTTTACAATGGCTTTGTCTGAGATTTGACTTGCTTGGCACTCCATTCATTGAATGTGCCTGCTAGCATTAGTTTCATGACTTCAATCTTTCAACACTAGAGGGTGACACGTCCCAGTCTGCAGTGGAACTGAACACCATATCATGTGATGCACTTCATGCCGTTTTGACACAACCCACCTCAAACAGAGCTGCAAAGTCTTAATGCCTTGTATGTAAACCTGGACACACAAAGGACTCTTCCTCAGAGGAGCAGCTGGCCCACCATCACTATCAAATGCGAAGTAATGACTGGACTTTCTGGCACTTTACCCTTGTCCAAGGCCTGTGTGAAAGGCCCTTTGAAACTATTGTTTTTGATAATTTGTTTTGATTGATTGTGTGTTTGGTTGCCTGTTCTCCTGGGAAGTATTGTGGTCTCTTACTACATGGTCTAAATCAGTGTCTCTTCACTCCAGTCTGGGCTGTATGATATAAATAGCACCGATCATTTAAATGTCATTTAGAAAGGAAAAAAAATCCAGGGTGGTAGATTCTGCCCTTCTCCCCAAGTAGGATTGAAAAATGTTAACCTTCTTCATAAACCCTTATTGCCGATGTGTAAGGGTGTCTTTACATGCGTGCTCCAGGTGTGTGGGATAGCTTTTGTTCCATTCAGTCTCCGGACAGACCTCAACAATTAGTTTACATTTGAGCTCCCACACCCCCTATCAATGCTTAGCACTGGCTGCAATTGATTTGGTTTGGTTTCCTGTTTGTAGCTGTGCACAATCAAGACACAAAAAAAGATGATAATCAACAATGCTGGCCTTTTGTTATTATTATTATTATTTTTATTCTTTGTCTTATTATTCTTATTCATTAGGTGCTGACATTAAATGCTGCAGAAAGGAGTTGGATCCTGTATGAAACCAAGCTATATTCCCTTACTATAGGAGTAAGACACTACATCATTAGTATAATAACTCAACACTAGCCTTCTAATGACTGCTATTGTGATCCAGAACTGCTGTTTAGATGACAAAGCTCCCCAAGCTGAGTTTTCACTTGATTATTTTATTTGTTTTTTAATATCAGGATACAATAGTTGCAGTGAGCTCTGGAAATATTAATTATGAAGAGAAGAGTGGCAGATCCGTTGAATATTATACAAATTGATTGCAATATAATCACATGTTAGGTTCGTACAAATGCAACTAGAAATGTAGAAGGAATGATGACAGGACTTTTTTTGTATTTTTCTTTTAAAGAAGGTGAATGTGTATCAAAAGGGGAAACAGGTGGAATTATTATTTGTAGGTTTAATTAACAACAATCTAAAATCAGAAGTTTTCAATGGTGTTGGCCTATTGTGTAGAAAGTAATGTTGCTGTTGAAGTGGTTTGTCATCTCATCCGAACACAATAGCGCCCCTTGTGACTGGAGTCCAGGAGTACGTGTCTCTAGGTCTGGACACCGCTATTGTGCACTTGTATATAGGAAGACTGTGGGAGCTGCAGAGACACAAATATGTTTGTCCTTAGCTGCTGAAAATCCTCAAACTAGACCGAGGGAAATGGGGATTGCTCCACTGCCATGTGGATCTGATAGGGTCTGCAAAGTGTTCAGGTGATGGGCTTATTTGCATATGTATGAGACAGCTGTATAACGATAATACAAATGCGGAATATAGGCAGGTCATGTTTTTATTTGCACAAAACTCCAATGTAGAGACTTGTCTGGTGTCATTCTGGATCTAAACACTTGTGTATTATCTTGTGCCATTTCAGGTTCTCCCCCTAACCCTAATTCCCACCCCCAATCCCTTTTTCCCTATTGTATGTGGTAACTGGCAACGCACAACTCTGTGTATTATATCAGCAGTCCGTTTATTGTTATTGATGGCGCTTAACCAGAAGATGGAAGTCAAATGTTAATTAAATAATTATGTGGATCACAGAGATTCACATTTAAAAGCAAAGTGTCATGGCTCGGATTGCAGGGCTCAAAAACACAATGGAAGTTTGGATAATTTCAGTTTCTTAGCATCCTAGGCCTACAGCCCATCAGCATTAAGGGGTAATAAAGGCAGTGAGCCATTACAGCAGTATTTTATCAAGGATGCTTACCTTTGATCCCAATAGTATTTTTTGAATAAGTTTTTAAAATGAGACTATACAGATGTGGAACATTATTACTTAGAACTTAGTTTTCACAATCTGTATCTCTTTTCCCAAATAATGTACCCTGTGTTATAGATTTTTATTATTTTTGAATATATACCAATGTATATCACCAGAGCTTTGTGTGTTCCAAGTCACTACTGGGAGACTACAGTAGTACTCATTAGTGTCACGCATGCTGTGAGTCAGTGCCAGTGCACACTATTGCGAATTTGTTGTCCCCTCCCCCTACTGTAAAATGCACACTGATGTTAATATAAAGATGCGTTTACTTTACATGACAATTCTGCCCAACACGTGTACTTTTCAGTTATGCCGAGTAAAATAGTTTGTACTATCTGTAGTTATGAAGAGCACATATTAAATACTTGTTGCTCATTCCTTTCAGTTAGCAGTAACTGAAACTCGTCTAAAAATAAATAAAACAATCAGTGAGCTGTAGATGAAAGTAGTTTCTGAAGCTGCGTATAATTACAATTGTCTCTGACTCATAACTTCAAATTCAGATATTCCAGACCAGTTTTCTTTGTGTAATTGAAATGTACAGGTGTTCGCGACGAGGTTTCCAATCTACAGACCTGCAAAATGTTTTGAAGTGGTTATATCGGTGCAAATTGAAGTTTTTCTTTGCTTTGAACAGGACAAGAGAGTAGCTTTTCAATGGATGAGTGTTTTACGTTTGTTACATGTCATTCACGGTGCCTTTTCTACTTTCGACTTTCTCCCTGTCTGTCTATATGGAACAAGGCTCAGTTCACAGGGCCGGTGGGGAGCTTTCGTGGGGAACATTTTTCCATCCTCAGCTCCTTGGCTTAATTCTGAAGGCACTCTGTTACCTTGAGATACTTGAGTAACCCAAAGCACTTGCCTTTGTTGAATACTGTCATGACAAGCTGTGTACCATTTAAAATAAATACATAAATAAAGATGCAACAAAACTACTTTGTGTTTGACTACATTTGTAACTGATGGAGGGGGGGGGGGGGGGAGTTTTTTTTTTTCTTTTCCTTGAAGTTGGATACTTGAGCTTGAAGGACTGAAAGACAGTGGATGTTCTCTGACCTTAAAATGGGTACCTATCCCCAGTTCTGATTTAATGGTCTGCATATCGGAAGCCAGTTCATTCCTGTCTATTAATTAATCAGACACACAAGCCATTTTCCTATATTTTATATAAAGTAGATGTCATGATGTATATGTTAATAATTTCATAATAACGTGGTGTGTTTTAATTAGTTGTGTATCATGTTCAAATGTTATAGATAAATTACTATAATTGTGTATTTATACGACAAAAATAATGCATGTGTATATATTCGAGAGAGCATGTTCAAAAGGAATCCTATTTTGCCGTAGAAAAAAGTCGACGCACTCACGAACTACTTCCGCCCCTCTAACCAGAAGGCATTGTGGGTAGCTAATGCGGTGCCACTCACAAAAATGGCGTCGGGAAGGTGGTTTGGACGTATACTGCAATGTTCAGCTTTGCTGCCCACTTCGTAAGTTTACATGAAAACGCAGTGTCTGGAACTGAAGATGTATTACTACAAGTGTTAATGCATGTGTTTTTGTTACCCGTACTCGCTGTATGTGCTTGACACGTGACGTAGCTATTGTGTGTGTGTGTGTGTTGACTTCAGATGGTCATGTCAACATGATTTTATCGCAATTGCTTTGTCAATACCTCCTCATTCGTTTTTTCGCTTGAATCTCAACATTTGATAATGCGTCACTTTGGCAACGACCAAACCAAGCATGATTAGGTACTTAATGCAGCTTAGTGTGGATCATCTGACCTTGCTGTGCTCCATAAACACGAGCAGCAAAGTGCATACTTGTCGATCCTTTCTTCATAGCTAACTTAGCGTTGGGATTTGGTTGGTTTTGTACTTAAAACACTCGCATGCACTAACATCATGGGGGTTCATCCTGTGAAAAGCCAAGATGTTGAGGTCTACTGTTCTAATGTCCCATCCATGTAGACCATCATCCCATCTGGTCTACATCTGCTGTTTTAATTATGTACGTTAATGATCTAATCATAGAAGTATGCGAGTTGTGGTCACTTTATAATTTGCCACTATTAATCATCTTTACTTTGCCTCATCATTACTTCAGTTTTTATGTATTCGTTCCCATGCTAGTCGGTCAATAAGAGCAGTGTGAATATGCCTTTTGAGAACGATAGGGGGCAGACGAGCTGGTCAGAAAATGAACGTGTTATGAAATATTAATTGGTTAGTTTTTTTGTTTTGTTCTTGTTTCACATTTATGGTGAGTGGCTTTTAACAACACATTTGAATGCGTCTTAGATCGAGCTGTAAAAAGCTTTATATTCTGATTTAATTATTTGTATCATATTTCTTAATAGATGCCATTATCCAGGGTTACTTACAATTGTTATCCTATAATCACTATTTATACATACAATTACCATTTATACAGCTGGGTTTTTACTGGAGCAATCTAGGTGAAAAAAAATATTTTTATAGGGCACAAAAGGAGTGTACCCCACCTGGGATTGAACCCACAACCCTGTAGGCAGGAGTCTAGAGCCCCAACCAATACGCCACACTGCTGCCAAATCTAAGTGTAGGGGTCAGATTAATGTCTAGTATATGGATTCATCCTTATTTGTAAATTACACACACTTTTTAATATAAAAGTGTAATGAATGTTTTCCCACCCTCTCTCTTCAAGGCTCCCGCGGGTCTCTGTGAGGGCCTGTCAGTATGCAGGGCTGCACTGGGTCGCACAAAGCACACAGAGGGCAGTACTGACTCCACGGCCCACAACAAACATTGCAGGTGAGAATGCCGCTTTGATTGATTGTAGACCAATAATTACAGACTTGATCTCAGTTAAATTTGCAATCAATATTTGACAAGTAATTGCTCCAGATGACCTTGCCCATGAGTTAGAATGGTTTTTCAATTTGTTTGCCAGTGAGAAGTATGTTCATTCAGACACAGGACACCCCCAACCCCAACAGCATGAAGTTCCTGCCTGGTTGCATGGTGCTGGAATCGGGAACCATGGACTTTGCTGGGCCCAGAGATGCCCACTGCTCCCCTCTGGCCAGGTACTGAAATCTAGACTTCTCCTCCAACAGACTTCCATTTTGTGCAAACTGATTGGAAAGCCTCGGGATTGATCATTTATTTACTTCTATACATGCAATGACAAATATTTATATAGTGCTGATCTCATCTACAAACACATTGGCCATGAAACTACAATACTTTTGACATTTCATTGTCGAGGGGGTCATTCTTTTCAGAATATGAAATCCTACCCAGTCCACTTGTCTCCTGAGTTTAAATACTTTGTGTCTACATGCCTGTTTGGATATCACCACTCCTAATTGAGCAAGTCCAATGAATTTGGCCTTTTCTGGTTGTGTGTTCCACAGTGTTCCAAGTGGCATAATCTCTGTCTCCTCTCCTCTAGGCAGCTCTTCAGAATAGATGGAGTGAAGAGCGTCTTTCTGGGGCCAGACTTCATCACCATAACCAAGGTGAGGGAAAAAGATTTCATCGGGTGAAATCAGATGAAATCATGATGCAATCGCACACTCTATAAAAGGCGTTTAGGAGTGAGACTATGTGGTGAAGTTTGGAGTTTTGAAAGAGAAAAGCAAGAAAGAAGGTTGAGAGTGTAAATACTATCTGTATACGCATATTTAGTTATGACAGACAGCCTACCGTGCAGCTTCAGCCATGCTGTACATTGTGGCAAAAAGAAGACTGCTTCACTCACGTCTATGCAAGTGTACACTCAGTATTTGTTGCAGAAATTAATTAAAATGTTACTAGTTTCAGTATTGCACACATGAAACAATGTCTGTTCAAAACCTGGACTTTAATATGTTTGTGATATCTAACACTGATAGTCTTACATTGTTTCATGTGTGTGTGTGTATTTATACAAAACTAAAACAAACAAAAACAACTGTACACTTTTCTTTGCTAAAACTTTTTTTGCTACATTGAATCAGGTGTATGCATAAATCTGGAAGGCACCAGTATGGTACAACAACATAAATGACACCAAAGTCGTCACGGTATATTTCTTAAAAGATAATTTATCAGTTACTTTGTACAAAATAATATGGTGACAAGCTTTAAATCCCCAGTCATTTTATCAACTCACATCCTGAGCAAGTTTGTAAATCATGATTTTCTCAATTTAATCAAGCACATTTAAACAAATAAAAATATCCATTATAATGACTGGCGATTATACGTTTAACACTAGAAGCGCCAACATTTCAAACTACCTACAAGAGCCAAAACTATAGTATAATAATGATCGACTAAAACTCGCACAAATGGATTTCTTGCGATTTCATGGTGAAATTTCAAGGAAATCGTGGGCTGCATGCGGATTGCATGCAATCGGATTTCATGGAAAGTTCATAGTGTATCGTGGCCTTAATAATTTAGTCTGAATAACATGAAGGCTCCCTTTCAAGACCTGTGTGCTGTCATCTAAATGCTCTATGGGAATATATCTCTACTGCTTTCCTGTACTTGCTCTGTGAACTGATGAATGGAAAAGAAGATGGCCTCCCTGAGATGAACCTTCTCTGTAGACAGATCTAGAATGCCACAGATATCAAGTGCATTTGTTGCGTCTAACTGATGGCCTCTCTCTCTCCATCGTCTGTGTGTCCATGTGTAGGGCCATGGGGATATGGAATGGAAGGTGATTAAGCCTGATGTCTATGCTGCCATCATGGACTTCTTCAGCTCTGGGTTGCCAGTGTTGAATGAGAACACCCCCCAAGCTGACACAGGTATGTAGTCTTGTGACTGACCTTCCACAGCCTGTCCAATTCTCACAGTTGTAGAGGTTTCTAGAATGATGGGTTTGTGCGCACTGGTTATATTTACTAGCAGGCCAATTGTTTCAGAGTCCTGTGTAACACAGAGCAACATAGATTCCATATGCTTCAACAGTGAGGATTTCAATGAGACGATCATGCAGTTTACAATCAGGAGCAATCAGTTACTGTTCTTGAAGTACATTCTTCATATAAAGTTTTTCCTGGCTGTGCTACTGCGAACAATTGAGACACAGATAACTAGCAAGCCTGCAGGACTGTTCAAAGTAGAGTTCAGTCTCGTTTTTAATCTCCTGTACCTTGGCTTTTAGTGGTTCAGCAACTAAGCAACTTGGTCAAATTCAGTTTTCGGTTAAACAGAAAAATAAATCCTTCAAGAAATAGTGTAAACCGTGGTGTGCATTCCTGGATAGTGATGTGTGTCTTTCTCTCTCTCTGCAGCACCCTCGGAGGATGATGATGAGGTTGTCTCCATGATCAAGGAGCTCCTGGACTCTCGCATCCGGTAAGGGCCCCTTTCACAGAGTTCACTGTCGACCTTTAAACTAGCAACTTCTCAGGCTTGTTCTTGACCTCTGAGAGCTTCCACTGAGAGCTGTTAAATATGGCCTACAGCCTCCCTGCTCCTCATCACAAACCAACACAGGTGCACTGCCTTCCCATGCAAAGACACACATAGCGCCCTTGAACACCAGAGCAGAGCTTAGACCTCCCCTTTTCTCTCACTCTTTCGTTCCCAGGCCCACAGTCCAGGAGGATGGGGGTGACGTGTTGTTCCGTGGCTTCGAGGATGGGATAGTGAAGCTCAAACTCCAGGGCTCCTGCACCAGCTGCCCCAGCTCCATCATCACCCTGCGCAGCGGCATCCAAAACATGTTGCAGTTCTATGTCCCAGAAGTGGAGGGGGTGGAGCAGGTACCCCCAAATGAAAACACCTGTTTTCTCATGCTAGTTTAACTTAAGGAAACTATTAATTTTAAACCAGTGTACATTCTGTGAAACGTACACCACTACCATTTAAGTGTACTGAATCATTTTTGGAAACTGACAAATACCCCAGATAAGAGGTCTAGGAATTTTTGAAAATACTGCTCTCTGATTGGCTTGCTTCTCACATGTGACTTGTAATTCCATAATGATGTAGCTTTTGCTTGTTTTGCCTTCCGGAGCTCCAATTAAAGGAGTGCAAAATATGTAAATCCTTGCTGAAATACTGTCCAGATCTCCTTTAACTACTCATACTTTTACTGGAAACCGTTAAGCATCCAAAGCAGTGGTGGGGAGTGACTCGTGTGTGTCCTTGTTGCAGGTGAAGGATGAGGAGGACAATGTGGAGCAGGGGGCCCAGTCCTAAGAGCTTGCCAGCCCCAGTCCAAGGCGTGCTCTTTTCCTCCTCATTGAACCAGCAGCACTCTTGAAAGGTCCAGATTTCTTCAAGAAAACATCAACGGGTGTCACAGTGCACCAAAAAGGGTCCAGACTTGGCACCCACATCCCCAGCTCTGTGCAATGTGTACTGTTGGTGAGACGACATGGGAGTTAAGACCACAGAAGTCAGTTTCAGAATTCGGCATAGTTGTTTTTTTTAAGCTTTATACTGGGAATTGATCATCTGACATTTTTCTTGAACTGTTGAGACTGTGTTAGGTAACTACAGAATACAAATTTGGAAATGGCAGATGGATCTGATTGGAGAACAAACAGCCAACAGCCCTATCTGTATAACACTCCCTCTCTACTCTCCTGAAAAACCAGTTTTCCCACCCACTTCCTTGTCCCATATCCGGGCTGCTCCAGATAACTCGGGAACTATTACGCACAACATACTTATTACTGGCATTCTCATCTTTATGCCCTTCTGTGTTTCCTGCAGTCATGTTAAGATATTTAATGTAGTATATTGTATGGATTACGAAAAACACTGTCTGATCCTTTGCAACAGATCAATAGGCCAGTGTATGTGCTTAATGTAGGATGTGATGACACATAAAATCTTTCCTGACTAATGACTAAAAAGGATCAATATTTAATTTTTAGATACATTATTATGGAGTATGCTGTGCTTTTCTAAACTGCTGATTCCAAAGTAGGTTTTCTTTTGGAGCTTAGGGTGAAAATTTTGTAGGATCACCCTTTAATAACCCTTTAAATTATTTAATATGAGCCTACATCTTAAAACTGTATTGATATTACGGAGTTTTGAAATATAACAGCATTTAGAAAAAGTAAAAATGGTATGCGTCATCTTGTAAATTTTTTCCAAGGTAGGGGGTAAGATCCATCGCAGAAGTGCTCTTTGGCAATATTCTAGATAATAAGTGCCAATGAATTTGTTAGTTTAATCTCTTAATATATTTGTAAAGACCAGTTATTGTTTTTGCTTCTTCTAGAACACAGTGATCCAGACTCTACTAAGCATCTCTACAAAACACACAAGTGAAGTATTTCACACTGCAGAAACTCTCAAAATTGTGCTTAGAAAGGTGTACAGATATGTCCATTGAAAAGTAATAAAAAAAAAAAAAAATGGTGTGGGTATAATTGAATAATTTCAGTTTTGAGCTGCAAATGTAGCCCTCGGTTATTAATGGACACTAAACAACTTAGTTATTAATGGACACCAAACGAGCATGATGGGTCGAATGGCTTCCTCTCATTTGAAAACGTTATGTTCTTATGTTTAACTCCATTTGCTATTTAAGCAGGACTGAAAACTGACTAACCAGACCTCTCAAATATGAAATCTCATATCCCCAGTTACAAGAACTAGTGAGCTTCTCGTACCTCTCCCTGCCTTGAATTATAAATCATCAGGCAGCACTGGAACTAACAAGAAGAGGTGATGGGAGTGACCACAGGGCAGGGCTGTGCCTGTTCACACTGGTCTCGGTGTCAGAAAGGTTTTGTGTGGGGGGACATCTGAACAAAGACATAAGTAGAAAAAGTAAAATTGAGTGGCTTATTATATCAGAAAGTGGAGCTAGGTTCCTTTATCAATAAATAAGCTTCTTTAACAATTAAGGTTGTTAAAGGGATAGAGCTAGGACAGGAAGTAAAGATCGTATGGGTCTGAGAAGGTGTTAACAGGACAGGAATGGGAGCAGAAAGTGCATCTGTACCTGGAAACACCCGCCATAACTCTGCTCAAATTCATGTTGTGTCATATGGAGTCAGAGATTAAGTCAGTCACGTATAGTCTCTGGCATTGAGTCATTACAAAAAGTGATGCAATAAGTTGTTAGAGAAAATTCAGCCTCTGTGTGGTGTGAGTTATAAACAGTATTAACCTAGTGCATTTTGCAACAGTTGAAATGCATAATTTCAGAAAGCAGGTGATTGTGCTGAATGGTACTAGCTCTCTATCCCATGACAAACCCAGAACTGCAGTATTTTGACACAATGTAGGGTAGATAGTTACTGGTTAATATTGTAATGTATTGCTACATCATGCTACACATTTTCTGCAATCATGTTGTCGTTTATTCAGAAAATATCTTAACCCCAAAAATGTCAATCATTTTACGTGATGCAATTTGTCGCATCTCCTGGTCTCGCCCTCCGCCCCCCCGGCTGAGGCGGATCTGCGTATCCTGCTGCCACGTCTAAACTGCCCTCGTCGCCAGGCAACACGAGTGACGGCCGCTGCTCCAATCGGCGAGGCCGCAGGAGGTGCGTGCCTGCCGTCTGTCCAATAGGAGGGCGGAAGAGGCGGGTCTCCCTACGGCATCAGGGTTCCAGAGGAGGAACTGGAAACGCGTTGATCAGCCGAGACGCAGACATGTGTGGTGAGTGATCGTTATTTACGTCTGTATTTGTCCATTCATTTAATGGGGCGATTTAAAAATGATTTACCCCACAGTTGCAGGTACAATGTCCGCGGGCGCTTGTCAGAAACACGGGGGGATTGGGGTAGGAATAGGGTCCTCCTGCTGTCCACACCGCGCCGCATCCTTAGCGTTGCGTAGCCCTAGCAAGTCATGCTTTTTCTAAGATCATGTGAATATTGTGATCTGCTACCATTTCACCCTTTAATCCGGTCTTGATGAATACAGTTTAATGAACAACACGGCGATGTACTTATTCAGAGTCTGATATAAAATAACAGTATACGCTCCTCTGTCATTCATAGTTAGCTGCCCATGTAACAACAAATCAGGTAATACATCCAGTGATATATCCTCAGCAGCCAACACAAGGAAGGCCCTTAGGTGGTCTTTACTGTGCCATTTCTGCTACATCATGGGATTTAATATAAGAAAGCATACTATTTGAGCTATAGGTATGTGTTTTTTGCCTATGACTCACTGGATACATTATTTCGAAATTATAAGGTTGCCAATGTAATTTGTTATTTTAAATATACTATCATTTTTATATCGGTAGTATCGTTTCTGATTGTAGATGATTAGAACACTATTCAAAACCTATATAGGCTTTACTAATATATTATTTAAAATGCATATTAATGGTGATTTCAGATTTGTTTTCTGTAGCTCAGTTTCTCGTCTCATATATCCTAATCATAATAGAGGGAAATGTATAACGGTTGTCAACAGTTTCTTTTTCAGTGGCAGGGTATTGTATAGTATTAACGAAGCCTGAGAGCAAGTAGTGTGTCTAGACTTGTGTATTCATTTCACTTCTGACATTTTATTCTTTAAACGCTTTGAGAAGGTTTTTAATATTTTGAAAATGGTTAGGGTTAAAAGGTAAGGGATCTTACAAATCATTGCTGGCATTAACATTCAAATTAATTGTATTGGCAATATCTGGTGTCTATCACATGTAGAGGAGATGCAGCAATATTGATGTACTGGTTGGTTTACCACCTGCAACTTTGAAGCTTTATTATTGTTTGAGATCCTTTGATTGTAAGTGTTTCTCTTGAATCTGTGTAATTCTCCCAATTGTGATTGACCTAGCTTGTGACACAAATTAGTCTTTACTAGGAATGCCTTCTCGGACTGGGAGCCGTGTACATTTTTGTCTCTTTGCTTTGAGACACATTAGTAACCTTGAGAGGGAACACCTCCAGCGCAAGATAACTGTAGAAGATTATGGAAAGAGAAATCGTGAATCACAGTGCATTACAAGGAAAACCAAAAAAAAAAAAAAAAAAAAATGTTATTTGCTAGTAAATGGAAAAACCTCCAGGTCATTTCTTGACATATTTTTCTTCTCTTTGATTACCACAGATAGACAAT
The DNA here is from genome assembly GCF_036373705.1 of Amia ocellicauda. Taxonomy (NCBI): domain Eukaryota; kingdom Metazoa; phylum Chordata; class Actinopteri; order Amiiformes; family Amiidae; genus Amia; species Amia ocellicauda. The sequence continues at coordinate 38,728,577 of NC_089858.1, read as the reverse complement.
GTATTTTTGTTGTTGTTTGTCATCTTAAGAGCAATGACCAAAGGGAAAGTTTTAGCATTAATCGTGCACCTGGTATTTATTACTCAGGGTAATAACATACTTCCTCTGATTTTTTCAAATGACTGGAAGCAGGGCTGAGACAAGCAAACTATTGAGTGCCATTGATGAAACCAGGTGGAGTACTGGCAGTCTGGGCTTGCTGGAAACCCTGTGAACCCATTAAATGGCAATACTTCAGCTAACGCCAGAAGGTACTGGCCAAAACTGTTTGTAAATTCCTTACAGTCCTGTTTGTCTCTATCATTCTACGGTTTCTAACTTCTGTTCCTGCATTGCATGAGCTATAACTGATTTATTGGTGTTAAGCTGCATAAACTGAAGTCCCCTTACTACTGTTGCTTAATATCACACTGGTTAACACATTGGTTGTTATAAAGTGTGACGTTAGACACCTATGGATATAAATTTATCATCAAATTCAGTTCTTCTGAGCCCTGGTCTTGCAGTCAGGGACTTTTGTTTTGTTCTAGCTGAGCTCTAAATGACTTCATTGGACGTTTAAGAGCTAAAACTGGACCTTGGACATTGTAATTTATTGTTTTAGGTCCACAAGGAAGTCAGAAGGATTAGTATGATGGTTTCTTGGTTGGGTTTCCAGAATCAATGACAATGTTTTTGTGTTGACAGTTTGTTGATCTACAGGGAGTAGTTTCCTACTGAGTTTTAGGGAACCTAGAATAAATCAGATGGTCCAGCTCTACTTGGCCAGGGTAGAAAGGCATATAATGTTTGTTTTCCCACACATGTGCACATTGACTTCACACTTTCATAAAGGAATAGGCCTATACGTAATTTATATATTTGTTGAGGTTTCATACCAGATGCAATGTTAGAGGACCTTTAGTTAACATTTAACTTTCTCTTCAGTGACCTGTTTGGTTATAGCTTCTATTTGGATGATCCTTTCACCCTGAAACTATTCTGCAGGTTATGAGAACCAAATTAAACAGCAGGAAGACACGAGTATGCCATGCACTATATATTGGTCAATAATGGAGGCTGTGTGTATTTCAAGGGATGTTTTCTGGGCATTGCTATCCTGAGAAAAAGGAGTGCTGTGTTTAGCTATAGGACTTTCCTCTCTCTCACTCTTTCCCCACCCCCTCTTCTACAAACACAGCCTTGTTTATTTTAACCTCTCCATCAGCCAGACTCCCTCTGCTTGGCCTTCCTGGAGTCACTGCCCAGCTGTTCTCAATGGGGGCTTTGTGAGGTGGCTTACAGCTCCCTTCATTAAAAATATTGATATGAGTTTTACCTCTCCACCCTATTTCATCAGAGAGGACTAAAGATCATTCAGTGTCACCTGATCTACTGTCAAACAGAGTCGCACTTTGTCACCTGTCTCGCTACAGATGTTAAATGTCCCTGACGCCATCGTTCTGCAAGACTCTCGCCATTAGCGACGGATTCTCAGTATGGCTTTTCATCTGAAACTTTATCAGAGCAGCAAACTCGTGCTCTCACAACCTGTTCTTGCTCAGTTTCTCTGATGTACAAAGATTCGAGCAAAACAAGCCAAAGCTAAATTCAAATAATGCTATTAGCTCAAGCTAATAACTAATGCAGAGGAAAATCTAAACTTAGTGGTCTTGAATGAGTTCCACAATGTTGTTCAGTCAGTAGTTTCCCTTGTAAATCAGAATCAATCCAAATAGTCAAGTGTATATTTTTTTACATTTGACTCCATGTACAAAACATTCCACTAAAGCCTAGATAATGTAAGTGTCATCATTCAGTTCAAATAAGCAGGGTCCTGGCACCATGTCTGACCTAATGAAGTTTGATAGCACAGATGACTCATCTTTCAGAATGTCAGCATAACAGGACAAAGCTGTCTTGTAGCCTACATATCTAAAGCTCTTTTTGGGGTGGCAGGGGTACTCCTTTCTATTTACTTATCTTTTTCAAGTTAGTTAGAAGTGTGAGTCATTATTACCACAGTTTAACAAACATATATTTAGCAGTCTTTGTCTTTTCAGGTTTCTTTCAAAAGCCATGTTTACTCATAGCTTTGCCTCATTCCCACGTTTGGTACCATGTCACGACCCCACCTGTGCAGCTGCCATTGCTGTCATTGAGTCACACCTGTTTTTGTTTCTCTGTCAAAGCTCCGATTGCCTTTTAATGGCAATGTTTTGTTTTTTTGGAGTTTAAGCAGCTACTGGCTTAATGAAAAAATGTGTGTCTTGTTAGACCTGTTGTATTCAAAATAAGTTTTCACAGTCTTTGAGAAATTATTAACTTGTTAAGCTTGAAACACCATGTTTGATACTACTGAGGAACTAACATAGTGTATTTTTAGTTTTTAGTGGTTTCCCTCCGTCCTTGAAGGCACATTCCATTCTGGGTGCAGAAACTACCCAACGTGTCACATAGATGGGCTCGTATTCAGCTGCAGTTTCATAAAAGAGTTGGAACAAAAGTCATGTCCAAGCAACTGGGTGCATCATAGGGTGACAATAGTTGGACTTGTCCATCATCTTCCTGCAGACCTCAGCCAGTACAAATGAGACACTCAGGCATGGGAAGTGGATCAGGGCAAAAGTCTCTCTGTAAACACATCTGCACAGCTCAATCTGTTCAAGACCACTGGAGATCATCTGCCTTGTTGACCCGTGTCAGTTCAGGAAATTGTGCTCCACGTGTGAGTGTGGCAGGCCCTGGTGTGATCAGCATATCTTTGAGGATTAGGATTATGTAGTTAGCTTCTATTTATCAATTAACCCATATCAAAACAATTGGGTTAGTTTACAGGGCTGGGGGAGTGGTGGTGGGGGATCTGACTGCCTTATTGACCAGCATGAAACACTGGCTAAATATAGGGCCAGGCCAAGACCTATAAGTTTAGATCTGTTTTCAGTTTCATTTTTTATTAGTCTCTCTTTTGGGTTTGTTTATTTTTATGTTTTTTGTCTTTAAATCAGAGTAGAGTAGAGTAGTATAGGTTCTTGGAGGACTTCCTACCCTGCTGTTTTTTGTTGCAACAGGGCTCTTAATTACTTAATTGAACCCTTAATTTAACTAATGATTTGCATACATAGACTTTTTAAACTGTAAAACTGATAAAAACTTGGTTCCTTAATAAAATACTGTTTGTTACTTAAATGAAAACCCCTACTGTTCAAAATAATTCAAAGGCTTGGATTAAGGAAATTATTAGTTAAATTAAGTGTTTACTTAAGTAATTGAGAGCTCAGTTGGAACAGAACCCAGCAGGGTTGGCGGCCCTCCAGGACCAGGGTTTAAGTCAAGTGATCAAGTGATTTAAAGTGAGAATTCATTGTGACAGGAAAGCAAAATCCTAGCTGATTCCCTGTAGTCATCTGACATGTTTTTTTTCTTTTTTTCCTGAGTATAGTGTTTCTGAAGAACACAAAAGCTGAAATGACAGTTGATGGCTTAGGGTTGTTATTTTCTCAGACAAAAGCAGACCTGCTGTCCTTTCCTGTCCTGCCTGTCTTTAAAGCCCCAGACAGGCCCCAAGCTCACAGGCCAAGTTAACACTTGCACAACTGGCCCACAATGCACTGGAGTCCCTCTGCAATTTACAGTTTCTTATTGGCAGTGTGCAAATGTTTTAGAAGAATTAAGATGCAATGAATTGTACCGAAACACACACACCATCAACATTTACTATACAAAGGTAGTTATTTTTCTGAATTAATCCACAACTACAAAAGAAGTGTGGGAAAATGTCTTTAAGCAAGACCCCCATCATTACTAACTGTATGTGAAGTTTTGTCATCCATTTCTTTTTTCTTTTAATTTGAGCATCTTGTGTAAAGGCCAGCATTTTTACATTAGAGACAATGTTCTTTTCCTCTTACTATATTAAAATTAGACATGATAACATCAATTGAAATTAAACAATTTTCTGATTTGATTGCTCACGTTTAGGCTAATTCTCATACCTTTTTTGCTCTATTGTAGAATCAGTTTCCTTTTAACTTACATTTAAAAATAATACGGTATATATCACATTATATGGCTTCTGTGTTGCACTGTATAGTTGCATTCATTTTGTCTGAGTATGTTAATGAAAATTACATTTCTATGCATTAACTAACTTGTTAACTGTTCTTATTAGCCCTTGCCGAAAATGACACACTTGTGATTTAACACACAGGAACCACAGAGAAATATTGATTATGGAGCAAGGTCTACTGTCCCATGTTACTAGGAAAGCCAAAACATTGACTGTTGTTGGTATTTTTAGGCCTATATATATATATATTAATCCAGGTAGAATAATATAACCTTTCTTGGAACATTACAGATTTTAAATTTTTCATGAATAAGCTGTCTGTGTGTGTGTTGGGGGAGGGGGGTAACGCTTTTGGGAAATGTGACAATGTCACTGGGCCACCGTTTAGGCCTTTCATAAGACTCGTACCGATTTAAGGAATAATTTAAATCTGCAAATTATAGTTTGAGTTAAATGTAATGGTTATATTCGTGGAGGGAAGGGAATTTGTAGTATTAACGTATTTGTGAAGGTGTGGGTGTGTGGTTTTGGCAGTAGCAGCGCAAAAGGGTGTGATTACAGTTGTTTTGACTGATGCAGACCATGTGTCGTTGATTTGAAACAAAAGAGTGCCTTTGGAGGACATGGGTGCAGGTTATAGTGTCTGTAGTATAGTACAAATAAACTGTCGATATCCTAATGAACAGAATCACAGGAAATGGTTGATGGACTGAACTCTGTGCCTGAATATTGCAGGGCACATTTGCTTTTAGTAACCCAGTCTAGGCCGGGCTGTCACTAGTTTCTCTGTGGGACTTCTGGGAACATGTTCCCCTTGCAGAGCTGTGAAATGAAGCTCTCTTTCTCTCCATAGATAGCAGTTTTGCATGGGTCTGAATAGCCCATAATGGAGATTTAGTTTATTCTGGCCCTCACGCCTGCCTTGCTTTCCTTGTAGTTTTGAATGTTTTTGCATGTAGTTTTTCTAAAATTTTTCCTTCAATGTAAAATACGTGTTTTGTTATGGCTGGCACCAGCCTGGCGCCGTGTCCTTCTCGGTTATGCTGTGTTGCGCCCGCGCGGGGCCACATCAGTCCTGGACAGCCTCTTTGAAGGCCTTCACCCTGTTATCTGCTCCTCCTTCCCTCTGCCTCCTCCTCACCTGATAAGCACTGAAGCAGCCATCCTTACAGGAAAAGGTGGATGTGCTTAAAAGCTATTGATGCCCTCTCTTCTATGTTCATGACTAAGGCCTACATGTGTTTTGTTTTTTTGTGTATAGAATTACATTTTCCATGGATAATAAGTATTCTATGAAACCAAACCTGACTAAACACAATTCTCAAATGTCAACTAGGTGTAGTTCCAGATTGCAGGCTGATGATACACTCTTATGATGTATTCATCATTTCAGTATTTATAGCATTTAATGGCAATTCAGATTTTCAAAACTGGGAAGTAAGTTTAACTTTGTGCTTACTCTTCAACTGAAAGCAGAAGAGCCAGTGTTGCCCACCCTTGGTTCTTTATAGGTGCCTTCAATCCCTAGTTTAACATTCCATTCATTTAAGCTAATCCAATAGTTCTTTTTTTTTTTTTAATAAATGACTCCTTGAACAGACTTTTCTGCACTTTACACTGCTTCACTAAGAGCTTTAAGTTGTCTGTTCAGAAACCAGGTCTTAAATAAACAGACTTGTTTATCTGACACATAAAGGAAAGTGTAAAGCTGCTGTCACTGGTAAGATGGTAAAAATCACAATAAATTACACTGCAGCTGTTAAACTGTGGCAGAGACATTCGAGTAACTCTGGTTCCATCTGAATAAACATGCAAATGGGTTTCCTGTTCTCTCCTTTTTTTGGCATAAGGAATGATACATTTAACCCATATCCCCCACCCAAAAAAGAAGAAAAAAACACATGCTACTTTAATCACAGTTGACATATTTGGATTAATTAACCATTGAAAAAATGTACAATTCACATGTACACTGAACTGTTTATTAAACAACCTACAGTCTTAAGAGAATTTCCCAGCAGTCTTTTGAAGAGCTAATGAGCCAATAATGGTAATCATAATACATTATCAATGGTTATATTGAATATCATGGCCTTTGCCTCTTTCTTCAGACTGGTTTCTGGCAGGGTCTGGCTGTACCTTGCAGTCTGTATATTGTAGGCTATATAAAGGTTCCTCTGAGCTTCTCACGACAGACAGAGTGCAGGCTGAAGGCCACTGAAAAGAATCAGAATAGTTCAGAATTCAGTTTTGCAAGAGGCCCACGGTTGTGCTACTCTTATTTGAATTGCTTACTGATTTATAATTCCTTTGACCACACTAATCCTGGGTGAATCAGTAATGGCTTAAGCTATGCATTAAGGATATAGGTAAAGAAATCCTGCATTATAAAGGCCTAGTGATTCCCAGGTACTGGAAACTGCTCTTGAGGTGCTTTGATTCGCACTGTGATGCTGTCACTTATTTTCCAAATCTCGGGGCCACTGAGTATCACTTCATTGACTAAAGTTCAGCCACATGGAATAGCCCGTATCATGTCTGAGGCCAAACCAGTCAGACCATCACTGATGACATCACAACCATTCGCTCTACTTCAGCCATGAGGAAGAAGAGTAGAATTATTAATGAATATCTTAAAGTAATTGCAGTTGATGAATTTAACTGTATTGCACCACTGATGTCCTGCAGGGGTTACAGTCCTCCAGAGGTTTTCGCTCTCTTGTCAGGATTAGGGAGTGAATCGCTTAAGAAAATAAATGGTTAAATGAAAAAGTGAAGAACTGTAAGTTCAACACTGTTCAGAAGACATTGACACCTTTGTTTGAACAGCCATGCCCTGAGGTTTCTCTGTGTGCTGTGCCGTAACTCACTCTCTCTCTCTCTCCCCGTGTCAGGAATCTTTGCCTACCTGAATTACCATGTGCCGCGGACTCGCCGCGAGATCCTGGAGATCCTGCTGAAAGGACTGCGGCGCCTGGAGTACCGTGGCTATGACTCAGCGGGTGAGACGGTGGTGGCTGTGTATTTGTGTGGCCCAATGTGAAGTTAAGAGTCCGCAAGTGTGTGTTAGTATGAGTGGAGAGCCTTAATCCAGCAGGTTTTATGGATCAAGCTTTCAACCATTTCAACACTTTTACACATTTCATTGTCAATGTAGCCAGGGCTCTGGTTAATTATGACAAGATAATTTGCAGCAAACCTTTCTGCCCTTCAGTGTCACTAAACTGAAAAAGTGACTCGATTGATTGACCAATAAGTAACTAACTAATTTGTTTTAGAAATTGCTGATTTATGGATGACTGGCAAGGCTGTCAGGACTGGGGCTCCCCGTGACCTGGACTGGTGTGTGTAGTGATGGTCATAGGGTGTCTTAGGGTGATATTCATAAACACTTATGGTTGTGTTACCTGCTTTTCCTAATAAGGTAAAACAACACAAAGAAATGGGGAAGGGTGACATTCAATTTGAGTGGTATTTTGAGTTAAGAAAACTAAATTATATATCTTTTTTTACATGTGTACCATTGGGTATATGTTTTTCATATTGAAAAATCAAAATCAGTACGAAGTATTGGTGATGGTATTGGTGACGGGAAGTAGTTGTCACTCAGAATTAAAAGGGGGCCTAAGAAAGTTTCTTCCCATGGTGATCTAAGGTTAAGAGAAATCAAGAAATCATTGTTATCATTAAAACCTACTTGAATATACGTTAAGGGGGTAATTGCCTGACTGTGTTAATTAGTACTGTAAGTTACACTGACAACCCCTACAGAAAATGTCCTTGACATGACTAGAATTTCACACAGGACAATTCAATTTGAAATAATGCATGCTCTCTCTTTCTCTCTCTCACGCTCTCTCTCTCTCTCTCTCTCTCTTAGGAGTGGGGATAGATGGAGGGAACAGCAAAGACTGGGAAGCCAATGCCAAAAGCATCCGCCTGATCAAACAGCGAGGGAAGGTGAAGGCTCTGGACGAGGAGATCCACAGTAAGTGTCTGTCTCTGGGTAGGTCTGAGACACCTCAGGTCTGGATGATCTGCAGGTTTCTGTGCAAATTATAGTTCTGAAACAGTAGAGCAAATAAAGAGTCGCCAAATTTTGGAGTATATCAGAGACCTGTAACTCATTTATATCAGAAATAGATCAGTCTAATGGGAATCTTATCTCCCTTTCAGGGTTATATAAACTTGGCACCACTTCAAGTCCTTGTTCCAGCTAATTCTGCATTATTTAAGAGCTCTTTTACAGCAAAAGCAATTAAGACATCAAACAACATTGACTCATTTTTAGTGGAAAGGATGCACTGATGAAGTCTTAAATTTTTTTTTTTTACATCTCTCCCTCTCCCTGCCTCTCTCTCTGTGTCTGTGGCCTTCAGAGCAGCAGGATGTGGACCTGGAGGTGGAGTTTGATGTACACCTGGGCATTGCTCACACCCGCTGGGCCACCCATGGTGCGCCCAGCCCTGTCAACAGCCACCCTCAGAGATCAGATAAGGACAACGGTGTGTATCCTGTCTTACCCGCCATCATACCTGTAAAACATTTCTCCACACCAATGTTTTTCCAACTTATTAACTAGTCAGTTGTGCTGAGTGAAAAAAAAAGACTTGTGCAGAGTAAACCTTGTTAAGTTGCTTTTAAAAAGTATCAATACAATTTAACAGTCTAGTAAGTAGTGTTGATACCATTTAAGCATTTATTTTACCATATGAATAGTTATGAAAAATAGCTGTCTATATATAATGGAGAATCATAAAGTACAGTGTCAAATTGTAGAATAGTGTCATTTTAAATTGGGCAAAATCCAGGATACAGCATGAATCTAAAGCATTAAGATAAATATTTTAGCAGACTGTGAATGCAATCACTGTAAAATATGCTGAATGCTGAAACAAGACAACACCATTCTGTATTTGGCCGTGCTGCTATTGGCTACAGTTTCCATGTTGCACATATCTGATGGGATGTCAAGCCTTGCAGTGACACTTCACACATCTCCCACATCTCCAGACAGGCCTATTACACCAGCCGCAACACAGATAGCACTAATAAAGTGGTTGGGGGGTGTACTGTCATGTGTTGTTTGCCCAAAATAGCAGGAATGTTTTGCAGACGGTGAAATGTTGTTTGTCATCTACAGAATTCATCGTCATCCACAATGGTATAATTACGAACTACAATGACCTGAAGAAGTTTCTGGTGAGCCAGACTTTCATTAACCTTTTTACTCTATTTCTTTTTATTGCTGTCTCCCCTTAGGAACTGCTCTTTCATGGTAGTAATGTGTGTGGTTCGGTATGTGTGGCATCTTGGTATAATGAATTGGAATACTTTTCAGATCTATACATTCTTAACTGGGATTTAAGTAATTTATTTGTATGTTTGATACTGTATACTGTCTTCACATCAGCTGTTGGTTCATTACAGAATGTGTAATAGTGTGTGATAATCGTAGGGAGTCTACATAGCTTTAAGGACAGAAGATTGGTTGAAATTTCCGCTTCTAAGCTTCATAAAATTCAGTCTGTCTCACTGTAAGCATTGTTGTCACCAGGAAAGCAAAGGCTATGAGTTCGAGTCGGAGACGGACACAGAGACCATCGCCAAGCTGGTCAAGTACATGTATGACAACCGTGAGAGTGACGACATCAGCTTTGCCACGCTGGTGGAGAGAGTCACGCAGCAGCTGGTACAGTACTGCATGGGAAGGGGGTTGGGATAATGGGGGTGTGTGTTTGCTTCATTCTCTGTCTGGGTCTAAATTTTGATCAATCAGAGATGTGTACAGACATATCAAACTCAGTTCCTGCGGGTGTAGGTGGAGGTCGGGTGTGCGTACTCTTTTTGGTCCATTCCAGCTCTCAGATATTTAATTGGTCTAATTGCATGTTCAATTTAATGCTTCTCCAATTTCTTTGTGAGTATTATATTGGACTCAATGTTTATGGTAAGACACTGGTGGAATATAAACAAAATTAAATATTATATTGAAAGAACCAAAAAATCTGATTTTAAATTGCAGGTTTATCCAGTCACGTGACACAAAGCATCTGTGCTACCAAAATAATGTAAATAAAAGTGTACATATATACAGAAATTAGTATCACACAAGCATAATGGCAAGAAAAAATTAAACTAATAAACTAATTAATTTTTGTCTTATACATGTACACTGATCAGCCATAACATTATGACCACTGACAGGTGAAGTGAATAACACTGATAATCTCGTTATCATGGCACCTGTCAGTGGGTGGGATATATTAGGCAGCAAGTTGTTGAACATTTTGTCCTCAAAGTTGATGTGTTAGAAGCAGGAAAAATGGGCAAGCGTAAGGATCTGGGCGACTTTGACAAGGGCCAAATTGCGATGGCTAGACGACTGGGTCAGAGCATCTCCAAAACTGCAGCTCTTGTGGGTTGTTCCCGGCCTGCAGTGGTCAGTACCTATCAAAAGTGGTCCAAGGAAGGAAAAGCGGTGAACAAGCAACAGAGTCATGGGCGGCCAAGGCTCATTGATGCACGTGGGGAGCGATCCAACAGACGAGCTACTGCAGCTCAAATTGCTGAAAAAGTGAATGCTGGTTCTGATAGAAAGGTGTCAGAACACACAGTGCATCGCAGTTTGTTGCGTATGGGGCTGCGTAGCCGCAGACCAGTCAGGGTGCCCATGCTGACCCCTGTCCACTGCCGAAAGCGCCTTCAATGGGCATGTGAGTATCAGAACTGGACCACAGAGCAATGGAAGAAGGTGGCCTGGTCTGAAGAATCACGAGTTCAAGGTGTTGACTTGGCCTCCAAATTCCCCAGATCTCAATCCAATCGAGCATCTGTGGGATGTGCCGGACAAACAAGTCCGATCCATGGAGGCCCCACCTCGCAACTTACAGGACTTAAAGGATCTGCTGCTAACGTCTTGGTGCCAGATACCACAGCACACCTTCAGAGGTCTAGTGGAGTCCATGCCTCGACGGGTCAGGGCTGTTTTGGCGGCAAAAGGGGGACCTACACAATATTAGGCAGGTGGTCATAATGTTATGGCTGATCGGTGTATATATGTTACTATGCAACTGGAACGCTGTAAATAAGTAATACAAAACTTAAATAAAGCAGTTTATATAGCAAATGCATAGGTTACATTCAGCCAGTAGCATGTCATATATATATTTTGTAAATAACCGTGCAGAATTGCATCTATTCAGTTGTTTGGGTATATCCTGATTATACAAAATTATTTAAATAGACAGTCGTTTGGACAAAGATGCATTCATACACACAATAATCAAATAATAAAAATAGAATTGTGTTTACCGTCACAACCACACAACAAGAGTTAACATACCTGCATCCAGTTTTGATTTGAGCACAGCTGACTCTTTTCCCCGTTCTTTTCATGTTTTCTTCTTTTCAAAACGTCTCTGGTGGATTTCTGTACTATATGACCAAGTAACACAAAGTAACACGAGACTAAATAAAAGTTTTATACTTGTACAGATCACAAACCCTCACGCAGTATATACAGCTTGCACTTTTCTTCTGTATAGAATATTTCTAGAAATATTATTTTGCTTTTTGCAATAGGTAATTTTTTCCTGATTATTATTGCCTGCACATTTCTTGAAAAGAATAAAAATAACAAAAATGTCTGAGATCAGTAGCCTATTATAAAGAATAAAAGCATTAATGGCTGCAATGTATGATAAAAAAAATAACTTCTGTGACATCCACTGCAAAACACATTTCATAGAATATCACCTATGAAATACATTAATCAATGTATCTACACTTTCATTCACAGTAGGATAGCAGATTGATCTAATTAGTTCAAAATGTCAGGGGAAATGTCTTGGTTGATGCATAAATATAAATGAACACCGTGCTGTGTAAGCAAAATTGTATTGTTTTCTATGTAGTCAATGTGACTGCTTTTGGCAATTTGATGTAAATTTTATTATAACCTTATTTTTGTAATCCTGCCTTTCACACATTGTCAGGGTATTTAAAATGCATATTTAGGAAAGTGAAGAATAGACAACCGCATAGCTTTTTATACACACAAAGTAATAATAATTTAAAGGGTAACCTGTTTAAATTGGCAGTTCTAGTGTTAAACCATCCCTGGAATACAACTTTGAAATTGTTTAATTGGTTTAGTCTAGAATACCATAAGACACTGTCCCCAGGACACAAACACCATTTGCAATTCAAAGAGTACAGAGTTTGGTCTCTCGCAAATCTGACAACTTTAAACTTTACGATGATTGAAACTTAAATCTAGAATCTTAACTCGGCAACATTCAACTATATAATATGTTTGGTATCTAATGTACCTTTTAACCATGTTCTCATTTCATGGCATGTGCTACTGGGTTTGTTAAGGACTGTTTAGCTGCAAGTTAACAAGAAACAAAACTGCAAAAATGTGTGGATTTATGCAGGTCAGGGAAGTGTGAATCCAAGGTGGGTTGCATGCCACTTCATACTGTGGGTAACTAACACAGCTTTGTGTGTTCCAGGAGGGTGCCTTTGCGCTGGTCTTAAAGAGTGTCCATTTCCCTGGAGAAGCCGTGGGCACCAGGTAAGCACACTTTACTGCTCTCTTCTACATGGGCAGAAACCAAGCAGTCTAGAGAGCAATCTAGAGATCTAGTGGATGAATGGTGTGGTCTTGTCATGTGCGGGGTCTGCGTTTTTGCTGAGCCTGCTGTGCTGTGTGTCTGCTTTCTCTGCAGGAGGGGAGGCCCGCTTTTGATTGGAGTCCGGAGCGACCACAAACTGTCCACAGATCACATCCCCATCCTGTACCGGTCAGGTGAGCCCGGCCACGGTTTGCACCCTTAAAAAACACAATCAAAACCAAATATTACATCAGAGTGACAGATGTATCAAGTCACATCACTGCTCTTTTACACACCTCATTACATTTAAGTATAGCCCTCAGGGTCCTGGTCATGTCAATAGTGGACTTCCCAGAATTCCCGGGAGCCATGTACTGCTACTCTAATGATAACTGAGCCCCCCCTGTGCCCTCTATTGAAATAACAAGCGCTGTTAGTTCCTGATGATTTTTTCTGGTGAAGCTGTGGTTTATAGCTTCTGGTCCATAGTGTGTAAAGAGTGCCACCTACTGGTCCACCGACGCCAATGCACACACTGACTGACAGCAGTACCTAATCTTAACAAAGACTAGCATTTAGCAGTTTATTATGTATTTCACTGCTCTACTGTACAATGCACTCTCACGTCTTCTGGGACTTAATCAACAGCAGGGCGTTATTCATTGTGCATTGTGCAATGAAAACGGACATCTTTCTGTTCCAGCTCATTTACAATTAATTGGAAAAAGGAAACGTCGGAGATCTGACCTGGCAGGACTCCAGCTGGGGCAGCCATTGTTAAACACTCAATGGCTGCCAGAGCCTAGTGGCGTTTGTGTAGAGCAGACATCTCCAGTGTATCATAACTCATGTGTTAGGATGGATTTACACTTGGCAGGTCTTTCTAGCAGGGCTTGCCACCAAATGACTAATTGCCACGAATTATTGGCCAGTAATTTGTTGCAATTGTCTTGGCAGTTAATGATTTTTCAGCCGGGATAATTAGGTGCGCTGAATTTGATTTATACTCGTTCAGTGATTGACCTGAAAAGGATGTGAAGTAATATATACAGTATCTGAACAATGGATGCCAACTTCTCTGTCATAGATTTAGCAAACATACTTGTGGCCTGCGTTACAGTATTAGTGATGATTGGTGGGCTGAACCCCAGCTTCACAAATCTGCTGTTTCTTGTTTCTGTAGCTGTGAAGGATAAGAAAGGCTGCAGTACCATCCCAAGAGTGGACCAGGACACCTGCTTGTTCCCAGTGGATGAAAAGGCAGTGGAGTATTACTTTGCCTCCGATGCCAGGTCAGTCCACAGTGCTGCGGGGAATATAGTACTATAGTACAATATAGTACTTGAATACTGTTGGTAGTATTTTAACCCCATCTATCTGTGAAGCTGTTTTAATTTAGTTTATATACAGAAGTAGTAATCTTTTTGCAAAGCCTGAAATGAATCGGAACAATCTTATTTTCATCCTGGATTGTTGTGTATGTTTCTGGGAGTGTGAGTGTATTGGTGATGGGGATCTCTCTCTCTCTCTCTCTTTCTCTCTCTCACACACACACACACACACACACACACACACACACACACACACACAGTCTCTCCCTGCATCTCCCTCGCTCTCTATGACACTCCCACCCACGTTTACCCGCAGCGCTGTGATCGAACACACCAACCAAGTGATCTTCCTGGAAGATGACGATGTTGCCGCGGTGACCGACGGACGCCTCTCCATCCACCGCATCAAGCGCACGGCCGGCGATCACCCTGCCCGGGCCATCCAGACCCTGCAGATGGAGCTACAGCAGATCATGAAGGGTAATGGCCGGACTGGGCTAGGGGTAGTACTTAGAGCAGCAGACATAAGTCCACTTGGAAGTCTATTTTCTTTACTTCTTTAAAAGCAACTTCATTTCTGGGGCTTTGCTGCACAGCTACTTAACCCGTCTTAATCATGCACACACCGTGGATCTGAAATAGACGACTCTTGACATGTTTGCATTGGCCTCCCTGTTCTAACTCCCCGCCGTCTTCTACTGCGACCGAGATTCCTCGCCCTGTTCAAACCTCAGAGGCTCATTCCAGCCATACCCGTCGTCAATTTGAGGAGCCGCGCCCGCAGGACCAGAAGTCAGCGTCTGACCGCACGACCAACTGCTCGTCCCGCGGCCTTTGGCTTCAGAGGCGCTGTATAAGGAACGCCTGGCCTGGCCTGGTCATGTGTGTCAGCCCGGAATGAGACACGCTTGTTCGCGAGAAGAAAACAACCGTGAAAAACCCACTGTGGCAAGCCAGAGCCATTATCTCGCCTGGACCTCTGTAATTTTCTAAAGCCGGGATGTGTAATCAGCAGGGATCGAGAGTAGAACTGCGGGTTGATTAACGAGCACCACCGCTTAGGGGTTAGCTGGCGAGACCTCAGCGTTTATAGGTTTCACGTGGTTATACAGATTTTACAGGATGTTTCGAGGCCCTGACTGAATTCATAGGAAATGTCTGGGAAGGCCTTGATGTTTGTGGGTTAACCAATGTATAAGGCAGGGAAAAGGGGGAGGTATCTAGCACAGTTTGTTTTCAGGTTTGTAATAACTAAAGATGGGGCGAAATTCAGATCAGGGGGGAAAGAGGAGACACCGCTCTGCTGCACAGTCGCACTCTTAACTCTTCTCTCCAGTATTTAGAGCTGTTAACATTTGAGAGGTGTCCTGCCCACAAATGCAGGAGTGCTGCATCTTGAAGGCTTCAGTCTGAGCTGTACCACTCTTAATTGCGGGGGTGGTAGATGGCATCCTTGACCTGTACTTATTAGTTTTTTTTTTCTGCTGTAAATTATTGGTTAATGAAAGCGGGCCAAACTTTATAGAAAAAAAGAGAAAAGGACTTGTAGGAACTGTATATATGTTAATGACTGTATGGACTTCCATACTTTGAGGTGTTGTCTAGATGGAGTCTGTGCCAGATTGTTTCAAAGGTTGTGTTTTCCTTGAAGGCCTGGTTAAGGTTTACACTGTGCCCTGGCAGGTTAATTTGACTGAGGTTGATTCAGTGACCACCAGAGGTCAGCATTGAACTGTCCTTCAATAGCCTTTTTAGTATTTTAATAGGGCTGCCCTTTTCCATGCCTTTTCCAAGTTATTGTGGAATAATTCTGAACGTTATGTTTTCAGATATATTATTGTTTGTATTTGAGTGGTTGGGATTTGGTCATAACGAAGGGTGATAGTATGTTTCACTTTCTTTACCCTATATATAGATATATATATATATATAGATAGATATATACACTCACCTAAAGGATTATTAGGAACACCTTTTCAATTTCTCATTAATGCAATTATCTAACCAACCAATCACATGGCAGTTGCTTCAATGCATTTAGGGGTGTGGTCCTGGTCAAGACAATCTCCTGAACTCCAAACTGAATGTCTGAATGGGAAAGAAAGGTGATTTAAGCAATAGAGCATCTTTGGGATGTGGTGGAACGGGAGCTTCGTGCCCTGGATGTGCATCCCAGAAATCTCCATCAACTGCAAGATGCTATCCTATCAATATGGGCCAACATTTCTAAAGAATGCTTTCAGCACCTTGTTGAATCAATGCCACATAGAATTAAGGCAGTTCTGAAGGCGAAAGGGGGTCAAACACAGTATTAGTATGGTGTTCCTAATAATCCTTTAGGTGAGTGTATAGATGCATCTCTATATAATTTTGAGTTGACCCCCGTCTCCTCCCCCAGGTAACTACAGCTCCTTCATGCAGAAGGAGATCTTTGAGCAGCCGGATTCTGTGGTCAACACCATGAGAGGAAGAGTCAACTTTGATGACAACACAGGTGAGAGAGGACTCTGTGCTGCTGCCTGGTGTGGCGCTGAGAATCGGATTTCTCTGAGTTGTTCTGGATGTCTCTCACAATCTCATGGCTTCTGATTTCCAGTATGTCCTCCTCCAGGGGTTACGTTCCTCGAGATCGCTGTGTTCGGTGAATCCACATTGGAGGAACATAATACTTTTTGGGATGAATATGGATATGTGAATGCGTCAGTGTACAGGTCCAAGAAATAACCTACGCTAATTGTTATCGTCACTCATGAAACCGTTAAGGAGTTGGAAATGCCAATATTCTGCAAAGCCTTAGCAATTCCAATATAGGCTTTAGATCTCCAAGCCAACTCTGAGATTTGGTGTCCCTCTCCTTTGAATTTGTAATAAGATGCTCCTCCCCAAAGAGCCAGAGAACTTTGACTAGGCTTTTGACTGTGTGTGGTGGATATGAGTTGAAAGAGTAAAGCAAAGAATTGGGAAGCTTTTTTGTAATTGACCGTGTGGTTTTGGCAGTGACTCTGGGCGGCCTGAAAGATCACATCAAAGAGATCCAGAGGTGTCGACGTCTGATCCTGATTGCCTGTGGAACAAGTTACCATGCAGGAGTGGCTGTGAGTACCGAGCCGTCGACCATGTCAGCCGCTGAGCAAGGCCTGTAGCGATGCCATTACACCAAATGTAAGGGAAATGGTGTTTCTGTGGACTTATGTCTGCTGCTCTAAGCACTACAAAGTAACTACAACTACAAAGTATCCATTACTCTGTGTCCAGTATAGTAGTTATGTTTGCATAAATACGATGCACACAGAGCTGTGGTAATTCCAGCATTATCTTATACATCATCATACAAGCAGGAAATTAATTGCTTGGAGAGTTGACGTTGTTCAAGATCAATGACTGGGCAGAATCATGTTTTATTATTATCAGTAGTATTTTTAAATAAAGTAACCGTAGCAATCATATTGTCATCACTCATTTGGCACACGGCTCAATGTAAGGTGAATCCGACGAGTTACAGTTATGAAAACAGAATATGTTCTATGTTAAAGGAAATCTTGTCCGTCACAGTAATGTAATATGTTCCATAACGGAATACAAATTGCATTAGTCTCGCAAAGTGCAGTACAAGAGTTGACATAGTGCAGCAAAGGTACAGTAGATGACGTGTAGGAGAAAATATGATATATGTGCGGTGCAATTCAGTACCATCCCTGGGGTTTCTCACATTTAATCCAGGTGGTCCTCTGAAAAAAAAGCCAGAGTAGGTCTCGGCACCAAGAAGTCTTAAAGTTTGCATGGTCTGCAATAAGAGTTCTTGATCAGTGAATTGAAGTCAGCTCTCTTTTAATGGAGATGCTCAGAGCGTATTATTGGAGAGTCATGCTATGACAGGGTATGGAGTCGGAAAGGGCAGCGTAATCGTCATGTGAGGGGAAAAAATAATAAAATGGCACGACGCTAACGGAGAACAGATGTGCAAATATGTCTTTGTACCACTGTAGGAGAACCACAAGAATTGTGTAGAGAAACAGGAAACTGATGGTGACAAAGGAAAGAACATAGCTGGGCTGATCATAACACTCTATATATATATATATATATATATATATATATATATATATATATACTGTTTTCATAATTGTATGGTCTATTTCTTAACATTTGTTATACTTTTCTATCTTATAATAACGTATTTGATCCTCTGTTTAAATTGATTTCCTAGTAGAGCAGATGGAAATCTAGTCATACATGCAGTCAGGTGGCCATAGCTCTGGTCCTAGCGGCTGCAGACCCAGAACGGTTTATAGATCTCTTTAAACAGTCTGCTTTAGGGCTCCAGGAAGGATATAATTAGCGTAGTTCAATTAATGATTATTTTAACTGTGTAATTAAGAACTTTACTTTAGGACCAGCTGGGGGTTTCTGTGTTAAATCATTCAAAGAAGTAGGAACTAAATCGGTATGTAATGTATGCAGTATGATCTATGATGAGCAGAACGTTGATTAGCATGTTCCTGCTTTGCTCCTCAGACTCGTCAAGTGCTGGAGGAGCTTACAGAACTGCCAGTCATGGTGGAGCTGGCCAGCGACTTCCTGGACAGGAACACCCCAGTCTTCAGAGATGACGTCTGCTTCTTCATCAGCCAATCAGGTTAGAGCTCTAGACTCCCAGCCAATCAACATACTTTCACCACCAGCCAATCAGGTGCCATTTGTCTCTCCATGGCTTAACCCTATTCAACCTGTCAGGCTATCAGAGGTGTGAACATCTTGTGTGACCAACTGACCTCACATGATTTAGGAGCAAGTGCAGAAAGTTGGTCCTGACTTCAGTGGGTTGGTCAGGTTGGTCAACTATCAGATAAACATCTTTATATTACCTCTTCTCTTCATGTGGCAGTTTGTTTTAAAAGTTGTTCTTACCAGAGCAATGCTATTGTCTATACCAGGCTTTAAACCTTTCTAGTAAACATTACAAGCTGGAAAACAACTCTAGAGTCGCTTTGAAAAACAGATCCGTTGACATACAGACAAGATGTGATGCAATTTCTCTGATTGAAACTGAACCCACACTTCCTCTAGGATTGTGTCTTTAGTCAGGGCATTACTTTGGAGATCTCTGCTGCTGGCATTTCCAGTGCCCTACTTTCAGCGGTCGTCTGTCTCTTTCCACTTTTTCTCCTCCTTTGTGGAATAGACCCAGCTCTGAGGTGGCATGGGTTCAGTAATTCTGTGAAAAGCTGCTTTCCTGTGTTTTATTTGGAAACTGATCCTAGTGTGTGTGTATGTTTGTGTGTGAGTGTCCTGGCTGCGTGCCTCCTGGCTAAGCCAGTGCTCTAATGACAAACAGGCCGACTGGAGCCTCAGCCTGTGGCCTCCGAGACAGTGCTGCTGATTCCTTGACACTACAGCCCAGAAACGCCCCTATCCCACCCACTGCCCTCATCTCGCCACCAGTTTGAGCACCCCAGCCTGGCACAGCTGATGTCACATGCAAGCGCACGGTGTAGGAAGTGTCTACCACAGCACATGTTTAAATGGCTCACAGCTTAAGCTTTAACCACTTCAACCCCAAATTTCTACAGTCAGTGGTATAACCGCATCAGAATTGTAACTATTTATTTATTGATTTGTTTTTAAGAAAGGTGTTTACTTCAAGAGCTCTGTGGAATGTCCCCTCCCGCTTCGGCATTATTGTGGGTGTTCGTGCCTTTAGTGGGAGGGGAATACATTTTTAAATTGGTGCAAATGTCACACAGTGTTTATGTACTTATTAATAGAAAAATCTAATTCAGCAGGTTCTTCAATTGAGATAGAGAATGTGGACATGGAAAGGATGCATAGCAAACACATCCTTAATTAAATGCAAGGAAGGCATCTCTAAATAATAGGCTTGTTTTATGCAACACCTTAGATTAAAAAAACAACTTATGTAATACAATCTTATAAAACAACAACATGCTTTTCTAAAACTGCTAAAGTCAAAATGAGTCCAGAACACTGAAAAGTATCTCATACTCATTGTGTCTTTGTCTTGAACAACCTGCACCTGTTAGTGTTTCTGCGGATGGTAATGTCAGTCTCTGCACCCACCAGGAGAGACAGCGGACAGTCTGATGGCACTACGCTACTGCAAGGAGAGGAGTGCCCTCACCGTGGGCATTACCAACACTGTGGGCAGCTCTATCTCCAGAGAGACGGACTGCGGGGTTCACATCAACGCAGGCCCTGAGATTGGCGTGGCCAGTACTAAGGTCAGTGCACAGACACTGTTTAAAGCCTTAAACTCTTAATAGGGGTTGGAAGGGTGCAAAACATTACAGACATTTACCAGAATCTACAGAAAGGCATGTACTAGTTTGAGATGAACCATCTACTTTGAGAAGAAATCCAATAAGCTAGTAGATTCTGATTTTATTGAAATATATATACACAGGGGAAAAAACATTAAGACCCTGGTTGACTGGATCTGTTTTTATAAAGCACTTCTGAATGAACGTTCTCATTGTCTCTTGATTCATGAACCAAACACTTGTATCCTTCTGGAAAAGATCTATACAGTCCAAATCTATTTGTTAAAACTTGTGACTCCTGGCTACAGTTTGTGTACAGTCAGAAAGACATTCTTAATCTTATTTTCTATTAAATGCTATTCTCTATTTCTATTGTATTTACTTTACTTTCCTGTTATAAATATTATTATTAGTAGTAATATTTGAAACTTGCACAAGCAGTGTAGTATAATGTGAAGTATATTACAGAAAAAAAAAAAAACACATACATAAAGAACCTCCAAAAGAAACCTAGCTGCAAATTAAAGCATACCTCTCACTCAACTTGTTATTCAAATGAAGGACAGGCGCAATGAAGCGAACTAATGAAACAGCCAGAGTTTCACCCCTCTAGTTGAAAGAGATAAATGGGGACTGAGAGAAGGCAGTGCTTCCCTCAGGTCAATACCTAAGCAGGGCTGTCCTCCTACTCACAAACCTGCTGACAGTGGCAGGGGGCCAGAGAGACTCGCTACAGTGCAGCCAGTAATGTGAGATTCCTGGGAGGAGGTGGGAACTGTGATGGGAGTTGGGAGAAGCAGTGTGCAGCTCAATCACTGTCGAAACCCTCAACCTTCTGCTGAAACACAACCTGGAGGCTCCGTTCCCAAATGAAACAGTAGCTTTGGAGCACTTCTAGGGAACGGTTGGCTCTTCGAGGTGTCAGAGATGGACAGGCGGCTTGAATTCAAATTACTAACCATTCCTCTGTCAAGGTGGTTGTACGTCCTGCATCAGCTGTTTCTCCTGAAGTATTGGAGAAGTTCTGTTTTTTATAATGTCCATAGGATAGCTATGAATCTACTTCATCCATTTATATTTCTGCATTAGCAGCAACACATACATGAATTAAGTATGTGTGCAAGTTCAATGCATTGCCAGTGTTTGCAGTGTTAGGCACTGGACATTTTTGCTGTGTGTGTGAGAGTTACACGGCTGTCAGATGAGTCAGTTTGCTTTGCTTTTGAACTGACTTTCTCTCACAAGATCACACAGGAATTAAGTGCTCACCTTGTTGGTGAAATCTGGAAACTTCAGCTTTTTTCCAATGCCTATGGATGTGTCATAGTTTGAAAGTTACAATAAATAAAACTTGTGAAACAACCTTACGGTAACTGTAGAATTCAGCTTGACTTAACCCTAAACACCCTCATCCATTCGGCAAAGAGGCATGTTTTTGTTTTCTTGGAAAATCCCAAGAAAGGGTGAACAAGAAAATGTTGGATAGCTAAAGCCATTCACAAAAGGATGACCTCTAACTTATTTTTCCAAAAGTACACTATATGGCCAAATGTATGTGGACACCCATTCTAATTAATGGATACGGCTGTTTCAGCCACACCCATTGGTGACAGGTGTATACAATCAAGCACACAACCGTGCAGTCTCGATAGACAAATACTGGCAGTAGCATGGGCTGTACTGAAGAGCTCAGTTGACTTTCAACGTTGCACCGTCATAGGATGCCACATTTCCAACAAGTGAGTTTGTGAAATGTCTGCCCTGAAAGAGCTGCCCCAGTCATCTTTAAGTGCTTTTATTTATAAGTGGAAACATCTATGCGCAACAACAACTCGGCTGCGAAGTAGTAGGCCGCACAAGCTCAAAGAACGGGATCGCCGAGTGCTGAAGCGCGTAAAAATTGTCCTCTTTGTCACCAATCACTACCGGGTTCCAGACTGCCTTTGGAAGCAACATCAGCACAAGAACTGTTCATCAGGAGCTTCATGGGTTTCCATGGCCGATCGCTGTGGAAGAACTTGACTGGCCTGCCCTGACCTCAACCCCATGGAACACCTTTGGGGTGAACTGGAATGCTGACTGTGAGCCAAACCTGATTGCCCAGTGTCAGTGCCCAACCTCACTAATGCTCTTGTCTGAATAGAAGAAAATCCCTACAGCAATGTTCCAACATCTATTGGAAAGTCTTCCCAGAAGAGTGGAGACTCTTATAGCAGCAAAGGAGGAACCAACACCATATTAATGCCCATGATTTTGGAATGAGATATTCTTTTTGCCATGTAGTGTATCTAAGCCAGTCTTCATTTATTTCTTACAGTTAGGTAGGTGAAGTTGAACATTTTTGAGTATAAAGCACTTTGGGCCTGCTATTTCTCGACTACAGTATAGACCTTTTAAGGGTCACACATTACCCTGATGCAATAAAATTAATGTAAAAAATGCTTGTACACCACGCAATACAGAATAAAGATTTTTTCCCTCTCCCAATCCTCAGGGATGAGCTGCTTTAAGATCATTATATATATATATATATATATATATGGCCATAAAACCACATATGACATCAATCTAATGGCATCTAGATTTTATTCAAAGACACCTTTGCTGCCTCACCATGTGCCATGTCAGACATGACTAGCATTCTGTGCATGTGTAATTCCACATATTACCATTTGTGGTATGACATCTGCCTATTTTACCCTCTTTAAACTAATGTAATACACACACACTATCATTTTCTGGTCCAATTTGGCAGGACAGTATGCTATTAAAAGACAGTGGAATTATTAATGTGGCCAGCTAGGGGAAGCAAGCATCCCAAGCCAATTGTGAACCCATGAACTCTGTCCTTAGATAAGCACAGACCATGGTCAGAACAGGTAGGATTAGGTATCAAGTAATTCACCTGATCAAAATGAGGCTCCGCCCCTCTCCAGCAGCTGTACAGCTCATGAAAACAAGCCAGGGGTCTTTACATCACTGGAGCTCACATCTCAGAGGCGTCAACCCTCTCCCCACCCACCACAAACTAAAGTACTAATCCACATCCCCTTGAGAAACGAGCTGATGGAATGTGTACTGGATTACGTTGGCAGGGAGTTGTCCGGTTGTGTGTGAGTGCAGATCTTTGCAAGATCAATGTATTGCCTATTTTGCTTAGTGTCCTTTTTTCCTCTCTGTTTTGTTTCCCTCTTTGTTTTCATTGAACTGTGAAGCCTGTGTGGGGTCAAGATTGGAAAACCTTAATTGTGCAAGGGAAAGTCAGTATGCATATCAGTGCAATGCATGCTTGTCCCTGTTTTCATAAGAGCAGGGCACTGACTATGGGCAACATCTTCTCCACTCGAGCTGTTCTAATTTCTATTCCTTCTATTCTAATCTGACTGTATTAGGGTATGATTTAATGACTAGCATGCTCCATCACAGGGATGCTTACATTTTGGCGTATTGATGGTTGCTTTGAGATCTTTGGTTCCGGTGAAAGATATGGAATTGATGCAAGGTATGTCCACACAAAAGGAATATGACTGTGTAAGGGTGAGGTATCCCATACATAACAGTAAGGCAAATCATGGGAGTGTTCACCCCAATATTTATGATTCTTTCAAATAAATATGTTGGCTAGATCAAATTGTTTGTATTTTCTTATTCTGTTCCCAATGTCTGTTTACAGGTTGGGGTTTTAAAGATGTAGGTAGCAGGGAAACCCTCTGCAGGAAACCTATGCATGCTCTTCTCTCTTTTCCAATGCCTCTAATACTTATTCCTCGTCTAGATAATGCAACGTCTTACTGGCTTAACTGAAAAACTGTATTTGTCAGGGCTTAAGGTGTGGTCAATGAAGAGAAACCTATAAACCATAGCATCCCTGGTCTGAAGTCTGGTCACCTTCTCTCCTCTCGGATTAAACTTCCTTTTTCACCCAAGTGTGCAGTAACCCTCTGTACTGCTTGCAGCTGCTGTGCATGATGCAGAATAGTTAGATTATCCAAATCGTATAGAATATTCTCACTTTCATAGTCGGGGGACATTATTGAAAATTCAAATACCTGTGTGCGTTCTCTTTGATAAGGATAGTGAGGCAACTCACTGCAATTGCACACTTTCTTGAATCACTTTAACTGTAAGGTCTCTGTGTTGCCAACTAGGAATAACAATTTGACTACTTCTCTCTCTCTCTTTTCTACGAGTCAAGCAGTAATTACTTCTTTCACAGCCTTGGGCACTGACGTTCCTGATTTTGGTTCTTTTTTATGATCAGTGTGTTGAGGGGGTAGTGGGGGAGTTGTTGTGTCCATTGTAGAACAGTTTGGCACAAACAGTTATCAGTGTTTTCTTAAGTTTTTTTGTTTTGTTTTTCTTTTGGCCGCTTTGGGCTATTTTCAACTTGGAACTCAAAATAGGGCACATCAACAGGGGCTGAGGTCATGATATGGATTATATAGAGAAGCACTGGGTTTTTGAGATCCATACGGATCTTAAATCATTCAAAGTTGATACATTTGTTATCCCTTGGTCAGTGTGTGGACATTTTGTCTGTCGTGTTATTTGAACCCAAGACTTAAGCACTCATTGTTTTTCAGGTTTTCTCTAGGGCCTTACTATGCATAGAAACAAATGGCATAATAAATAATTGGACCTCTCTGAGA
The DNA here is from genome assembly GCF_036373705.1 of Amia ocellicauda. Lineage (NCBI taxonomy): Eukaryota > Metazoa > Chordata > Actinopteri > Amiiformes > Amiidae > Amia > Amia ocellicauda. Next base: position 38,703,650 of record NC_089858.1, on the reverse strand, counting down.
AAGAAAACATCTCTCGCAGGCTCCAAAGCCCTGCACTTGACCTGTAGTAAACTGTAGAAATTGCTTTGCCTGCTCATAGGCAACACAAGTGTGGAATGGCATATCTTTTCTGTCGTGTGTGCTGTTTTTCTAAAATAATGATTATATAAAGAAAAGGGGTTGATGATGAAAGATTTAATCAAATTCCTTTCCAGAAGTGTGCATTGGATTTTCCTGGAATATGCGAGACCCAGTGTCTGGTGGTGGACCGAGCTGGTTGTCTGTCTTGCGTTAGACCGAGTCCCCAGCGCCAGGAATCACAGCTGCCCCCAGGCATGGGGCCTTTTAGAAAGGGGCACGGAGCAAAGACCCAGCCCATCTATTGGGACTAGTTGTTATTAGGGAAAACCACTGACGTTTTGTAAAGGCAGAATTTTGGTCTGGTTAAGCTCCTAAATGTAGCTAATATATATAGTAACTGTATTGTCATTAGCGATTCACAGCTATGCATTTTTTGGTTTTGTCTTTGCTTTATTTTCCTGTTTGTGAGTATTCCAGTTCATCCTCTAGTTACCCCTTTGCAGAGTGCACTAACTTATTTAAACTGGTACACTTGGCCAGGTCAATTGCAGGACAAACTTGTGTGTATAATATGATCAAGGCCTGATTTAAATTGCAGAAGGACCATGACATTGGCGTTGTAATGGATTTCTGAAAGTCTTGTTTCTATGATAGGATGAATGACTCCTAGGTTAGATGGCCAGGGATATTCCTTAAAATTGTGAAAACTAGGAACATGTATTTATTCATCAATATAAGCAAGTCACTTTACCTGCTTAATATTTTACAATTAATCATTTTGGTTTGATTGTGTGCCCTCTGTGTTCCAGGCCTACACCAGTCAGTTCGTGGCCCTGATCATGTTTGCTCTGCTGATGTGTGATGATCGGATTTCCGTTCAGCCACGTCGTCGGGAGATCATCCAGGGACTCCGTGTGCTGCCAGGTAACACACACCTACACACACACACACATACTCACTCCCTGCCTCTGAGCCTGGCCTGCAAATTGGCAATGCCTAATTTGAAAACTCCTTCACCTGGTGTGTATTCAAAAACATCGGAGTCAAATAAGTCATTCCAATTAAGCTGATCTAAATGTATATAATTTTATTGGCAGTAATAATTAAACATAAAAAAACCAGGATATTTAGCAATACTGGCCTATTGCTAAATATACCTTCATAATGAAAGATAATAAACATGCTATTTCCTGATCCATTTTAAATCAGGCTTAACTTAAAAACATTTATGGTAGACTGTTATTTTATTTTATTGTTATACCTTTTTTTTTTCCCTCTTTGAAGTCTGTTAAATCAATTAGACTCTCAAGCATTTGTTTCCTTTATAATTATGTATGACCAAAATTGTCCCCGCTTCAGACTTTTCTTTATTTAAGCTATTTATTGTGTTTATAATCCTTTAAATAATTGTATCAATTACAAAATTACAAAAGTCATATTTAGCCAGTAGTTGATGGGATGATTACTTTTATAGTCTCTTTGATCTGATTCATAGGGCTGCTGCCATTTACAGGTACTGAACTGAGCAGCAGTTCACCGGTGAATTTCGGAGGTTATTACCCCTGAGACACTGTTTCCATTGAGATGTTTAACAGCGACTGCATAGCTTTGTGAACGATCCTATGGCACAGTTTTAAAGGGAAGGGGTGCTAACACTCTCGAACATCCATTTTAGGTTTCTGCAATCTAGTTTCCTCCTCTAGTTTAACCTGCACTGTTTGCCATATATTTCAACTGCTGCTTAAAAGTTTGATGCCCTTCAATAGGAGATTAAGTGATTCCCCCATTGCTTGAAAAGTGCTATGGGATAAAAAGTGGTATGTGGTCTCAAGTTCACCTCATCTGTAAAATCACAAAATCGACCCGTCAGTAGAAAAGTATCAACTCGCTACTTGATAACAGCTTTGTATGCCATTTTCTTTGGCCCACTGGAATCTGGCTATCGACTTCTGGGATTATAATTCACTATTGGTGTAAATTTAATCCATTCCTGAGTGCGAACAACCTCAAATCCAAGCAATGGCAATTATTCTGTGGCTGCGGATCACTGATATGAAGCCAGACCTTCTTACCCAGCTGATGTTATACAGTTTTATGAGTGGCATACGAGCCAAATACCAAAATGGAACCCATTTCATTAGTTAAGCGATGTGGCTAGAGGGAAGATTTATTTTTATTTTTCTATCCCTAACATAGTTAATGGGTAATAATCCTTCTACAGACTTTTCCGGAATGGAGAGCTGGAGCCTGGTTTTCATCACATTTAATGTATTTTAAGTGTTAAAATGTGCCTTTTCTACTAAAACCAAATGTCAACTCCTTCTATTATTCTGTAAACCTTCAGGGAAGATCTTGGTTAAGAGTGCCTTTTATACTTTCTAATGGGGGCTTCCCAGCTGCAAGTGTTTTGTTTCCTTTCTAATAAGCCTCTGAAGTGAGAGGCTCTATAGTGGGACGCCCCCTCTTGAATCCCATGATGGAAGAGGGGACAGTATCTATATAGCGTTCTATAAATTTGGAAAGCACCATTAACCCACTGATGCCGAAACATTGTATGGATCTCATGAATGACATGTTCTGACTTTGGTCTTCACAAATAGCATTTCCACAGTTGTTACTGACCACTTCCTGTCAGGAACTTCAGGGTTGAGACACTGAACATTCAAAAGGCTAATGCATTCCCTCTGTATCTTTTGTTGTTTATTTTGCCATTTTTTTTTATTTTTTTTTTATGGTGCAAGAACTATTCTTGACGCACTCAACTGGGCATCCTAAATTGCATCCATATGGCTTTAATTGGATGCATGATGTTGTTTTCCTGTGTAGTTGAAGTAAGGGCTCTCTTGCTGCGTTTCAGACCTGATCAAGGAGGTGCTGAGTCTGGACGATGAGATACAGCGTTTGGCGGTGGAGCTGTACCAGCAAAAGAGTGTCCTCATCATGGGTCGCGGGTACCACTACGCCACCTGCCTGGAGGGAGCCCTGGTCAGCAGCTTCCTTATTCTGTATAAGTCCACCATCTCAGTAGCTGAAAACCTGGGTTCAGACGGGGACAGATTTATAAAAAATAAATACAAATAAATAAATGTGATGTTAAAGTGCAGGATCCCTCAGCTGACCCTCATACAGTTTCAAGTAATTCTTCTTGAAGTCACCTTGAAGTTAATGTTTGTAACCCTATACTGAGTGTTACATGTGAGTGTGTTGCATGTGTTTTTTCAGTTATTTACATTTGTCTACTACTTCCATTTTGGTATCTCAAGTTGAATGAGGTCGTTTATTGAGCACTTCCTGTTTGTGTTGGGGACTTCATTAAATGTTTTGAGGAGTTTAAAACTCCTTGTCATTTAGTGGGCTCTGCTCAGTGTGAGCCTGCACTGATCTTCCCTGTCAGTAGTCTAGAGCAGGGGTCTCCAACCCAGGTCCTGTAGAGCCCCAATCCACTTCATCTTATAGGTCACCTTAAATCACCAATTTCTAAATACCGGGAACACATATGAGTTATTAATCAATTGAGCAACTCGACCAAGCGATTTCTTGTCTTGAGAGGCTGCAGGTATTCAGATGATTGCTCGAATGTTTTCTAAAGGACTGAATTTACCAAACCACCTGCTTCATTGTTTTGAATGAAATACTTTCAGGTGTTTATAAAGTGGTGATAGAAGGGTGACCTTCAAAACCTGCTGGATAGAGGCTTTCCAGGACCAGGGCTGGAGGCCACTGGTCTAGAGAGAGGCCTTTACACCCGGAAGCCTTTTTTCACCATTGTATTCTGAAGTTTGTGCAAGTGTGTTTCTCATTAGCATAAAACTCATTCAGACTGAAAGATTGCAATAACATCGGCACCTCTCGGTTTCATTTGCCAATGTATTTTTATTAACAATGGCTTACTTCTGAGAACGTCCACACAACGTGATCCATAGTAAACACATACCTGAGCTCTGGCCTGAAAGTCAAATTCTGACTGGTCTTAAAATCCTGCCAGGATGTTAGTTTATTCCTAGGAAGCTGCATTGCCTGTTAGATAGCAGGGATTATGCCTTGGATGGTAGAAAACAGCATCCATCAGGAGGTGCTCAAATATAAGAAAGTCCTCAAGATTACAAACGGTCCATTTGGTTGCTGGCATTTTCACAGATCATTAAACACTTAACTCAGAACTTCATCCAGTTATTTCTTGAACCAGGGCATTGGCTTTAGCGCCATGGCAACCTCATTTTCTTGGCAACCCTGTAAGCTCTCACTCTCACGGTTTCTGAAGAAGGGCCTGCTATTTTTAGTCCTGAATGCACCTCCTCTCGTGTTGTGGGGTCCTGTCCAGTTGTGTGGTCCTGTCCAGTTGTGTGAACTGTCACTCTTGTTCTCTGCAGAAAATCAAGGAGATCACCTACATGCACTCGGAGGGCATCCTGGCAGGGGAGCTCAAGCATGGGCCGCTGGCACTGGTGGATAAGCTCATGCCGGTCATAATGATCATCATGAGAGACCACACCTACAATAAATGCCAGAACGCACTGCAGCAAGTGGTGGCCCGGCAGGTGAGACATCATGGGTGTATAGTGTGAATCAGACATATGATTTGCTAAAATTGCGCTGTGTTTGTATGTGCATTTCAGTGTAGTTGGGGGTGGGTCTGAGTTTTTGTCTATCCGAGAAGTAGAAGGTAGTAATTGTATAATTGTATCCGCCACAGTATTACATAATCATAAATATGGCCATTTGTAAATACTCTGATAAAATTGTGTGATCTAAAGCCTTTAGTAAACAATTAATTACACAGTGCAAATGTTGATTTTGGAGCATACAAAATCAATCGGAAGAACAACCATTGGCGTTTATGTATATATTAACACATTTTTGGAATATTGCCAAAGGGGTCAGAATTCAAGAACGAAAAAGCATGTATTTTACTATGCATGGTATACCAGCTGTTTAATTTTAGTGATCTTATACAGTTGTTATGGCAGCCAAATCCTGCAACATTGTCTGCCTTCTTGAACTGATTCATCTGTATGTTCTGCTTTTCTCTGTACCTTTTTGATATTCAGTGATGCTAGACTTCAGTACTTTGCATTAAGGGCACCTGCTTCGTAAATACAATAATACTAGCAGTGCTGATGGTAAGTGGCTTTGTGATTTGCTATTGCAGGGCCGGCCCATTGTAATCTGTGACAAGGACGACTACGAGACCATCAAGAACTCGAGCCGAACCATTAAGGTGCCACACTGTGTGGACTGTCTGCAGGGTATCCTCAGTGTCATCCCCCTGCAGCTGCTCTCCTTCCACCTGGCCGTGCTGCGTGGATACGACGTGAGTCACCCTGCCATAGCGGAGACGCACACAGACACAAAGTACTCGGAGTACTCACTGGTTTAGACTGATCTTCCTCAGTGACCATACCACACACACCTTTCATAACTGTATTCTGGTTTCCACAGGAGCTGTTTGCAATCTACTGTAGAATACCAATGTGAAAGATCACTGCTTGATGGGGATGCTTGACTATGTGGTTTTTGCCTGTGTGTGGCCTCGTTCAGTCCCAGGTCTGGTCAGAATTAATAATAATCCGTGAACCCCAATTGAAATGTTGCAGAGGGTTTCCAAGAACAGCACAGCTTTCAGGAACATAGGGGGAACAATATAAGAGCGGTGGTGTTGTTATTATTGCCCACATCATTGAAACAAAGACCAATTTTATCCAAAAACAAAACCGCTTGTTTGTATTATGCATTTTTCATTGGAATTTTCCAGTGGGGTATACCAGAAATAAGACTTCAAACTTTTACAGTAAAAACCTATAGATGCTTAAAATAGAGGTCAGATTGTTTTCTAATGAGAGAAGGATTACAAGTGACTTAAAGGGAAATGTGCCCAGTTCCTAGAATTTTGCTTTTAAGCAACGTTACATTCCAGATCAATTACTTCCTATAAGCAACTCCTATAAGCAAAACCCAGCATGTGTGCTACTTCAGTATTTCGTCATAACTTCCTGGATGAACTATACAATCAACAGATTTGTCTTCCCCACAGGCATTGTTATCAAGTCAACAAAGTGTTACTGTTTTTTACTCCATAGTCTTATTCCTGATGGTAATTATTGTTTACATAGACAAATTTAGCTATTGCTGTGTTAATGGTAAATAGTTATTAATCTACTTTCCAACAAACAGGAGATTAATGTGCAGTGAAGATTGACTGTGCAAATCAACAATCTCCCAGTGAAAACACATCTCAGCCGTAGGAATTTGGGGAGGTATCGGAGTCCCTTGATGTTTAACAGGGAATATTTTGAAGTCTAAATAAGGGCGTCTGCCAAGAAAAAAATTAATAAAATAAATATAAACATGGGTACCACAGATGTTGGTCCATTAGCTGTTTTTCAGATACTGGGTTTGGGGGTCTCCAGTTAAACTCCATGCTGAATTATAACATGCATTAGCACATGATTTACACCTGGGTGGCATCTTTCAGTAACACAGCAGCTCAGGAACCCCACAGACTTACGATGAACCTCATTAAAACTCCGAAACCTCCAAAGAGTACATTAAAGGTGCCGGATAACAGGCCGTTCCAGTGCAGGATTCATTATTAGCAACTATGCAATCACGGCGTCTTTTCCAAGAAGTGAGTGTTGCCTAATTCTTTATAAACTGTAGTACTGATTTGTTACAAACAACATAGTTAAACAATAATATACTGTTCCTAATAAAGCTGCACAGTGATCCAGAAAATATTGCGTAATCCCGGGCTTTTTGTATTATTTGATCATATCTGTGGATCAACCACCACCACCACTGTACTACAACTAAATGTAAGTGGTTTATCAACATCCGTCTGCTGAGACTAAGCGTTGCGAAATGCAGCACAAACAATACCTAGGTCTGCTTTGAATCTAGATCATGATATGCCCTCCAGCTGGATCAGGAGAAATCCTTCTAGTGAATTATTATAGCAGGGCTGCCAAAATTACACGATCCATTACAGAGAGGATGAGTGGAAAGGAAGTCTTCCCAGTTTGGCATGAGTGAGTGTGATGAATACGTCAGTAACGAGAGAATGAGGTTACAGATTAGTCAACACATCTGCTTTGACATGTGAATAACCTTGTCTGTGATTACACATGATGTATGCAGAGGCAAGCATCAACTGCCTGAGCACTTCCCAAAGGAAACAATTATATTATTAAGTGGCCACTTAAATTTAGTCACTGAATGGTGTATATCGGTCTCTGACACAGACACCCCTTGGATCATGCCGAGTGGCACCCACTGGCATCTCTCATGTACTCAATGCAGACTGTTAGTTACTTGTGATAGACCAGTCTACTGCTCATCTTGTATCACGATGTATAATATGGTGACGATCTGGTTCAGAGAGCAATATTTACAGGAACTTAATTCACTGATACCTACTTAGTCGTGTTGTCATGATACCAACATTTTGGTACCGATACCAAATAATGAATCTCCGATACTTTTCTTAAAAAAAGGGGAAACACTCTCAAATGCCATTATTGTGCTTTATTTCAAACCTGGACAACGTTTCGGTGGTTCTGTTGCCATCTCTAATCTCTAAACAAAAGAACAAGACGAGAATCCGTGTCTCTACTTCATGCTCTCAGAGCACTGATCGCGTTCGCGTGTCCCGCAGCTTGCTGCGCCGGCTGCTTGTGGCTGCACTCTGCTGACGTCCCACGCATCTCATCAAAGAACGTCAGAAATCCACGTGATTGGATGACTTAATCTCTTATTATTTTTATATTCATATTTATTTTTTTAAGTTTACAGCTTTATTGTGCATCATAGATTTACTTTATATTTGTTAAAATAATGTATGTAATTATTTAATAAAACATTGGCAATGCCAAAGTGTCAATCTAAAATTCTATATCTATGGTGTTGAGAATTGGTAATGTGTTTATTTTGCAATAAGTTGTCATTCACCTTCACTAACAATGGGGCAGCAGTAGTTTTTATTCAGCTTAACATGTCCCTCTTGATCTCTGCATCGTCTCTTTTGTCTCACAGCCACAGCTTGCCTCCCACAGCAACCTTTAGGAGCTGCGCTGGGCTGTGGCAATTCTGCACAGATTTCTGTGGGTGGCGCTTAATGACGTCATGCAGAAACACTCCAAGAATGTGCATCTCTGAATTTCACTGCAGAGCTGCGCTTCACAAACGCGACCACTCACTTTCTGCGCGGCTCATATTACACTGAGTCTGTGCTGTTTACACATCAGTAGCCCTACGTCACCAGCCACTGTCAGTGTTCTTCTTAATGAGATAGATTATTTATTTATTTATTGGCAGGTGCCCATATCCAGGGCGACTTACAAAATACACACAATACAGAGTTCAAAAATACAGTCCAGTAAAACATTACAAATTCAAATTTACATAGTGAAATTCAAAGCATAATACATTTTACAAGTTCCAATTTACACAAGAGAATACAATATGAGGTCTTACATCCTGGATTGTAAAAGCAGATTGCATACAAGATGTTAGGTCAAAAGGAAAGGGAACATAGGGGAAGTACTAGTAACGCAAGGCAAGAAGTATGATAAAACGTAAAGTGCTATCATACAGGAGAATGAATGACTAAATTACAAGTAGAGTCTGAAAAGATGTGTTTTGAGTAAGTGCCAGAAGGAGGTCAAGGACTCTGCTGTTTTGACTTCGGTGGGCAGGTCGTTCCACCATTTAGGGGCCAGGGATGAGAAGGAGAGGGGACTGGAGGAAGGAGAGTGGAGAGGAGGCAGAGTTAGTTTTCTCGCACTGGAAGACCACAGTGGTCTGGAGGGGATGTATGGAGAGACGAGGGTCTGAATGTAGCTTGGTGCAGTGTGGTCGAGACAGCGGTAGGTGAGGGTCAGTGTTTTGAACTGAATGCGTGCCGTTATTGGGAGCCAGTGGAGGGAGCGGAGCAGTGGAGCGGAGTAGATGCCTGTTGACCAGATCAAATCAAAAGTATAATGTTTGTATTTTTTTAAATGTTGGTATTGTATCATTATCAAAACTCTGGTACCACAGTACTACTTATGGGCTGCAGGCCCATATATATATAAAATTATATATATACACTCGCCTAAAGGATTATTAGGAACACCTGTTCAATTTCTCATTAATGCAATTATCTAATCAACCAATCACATGGCAGTTGCTTCAATGCATTTAGGGGTGTGGTCCTGGTCAAGACAATCTCCTGAACTCCAAACTGAATGTCTGAATGGGAAAGAAAGGTGATTTAAGCAATTTTGAGCGTGGCATGGTTGTTGGTGCCAGACGGGCCGGTCTGAGTATTTCACAATCTGCTCAGTTACTGGGATTTTCACGCACAACCATTTCTAGGGTTTACAAAGAATGGTGTGAAAAGGGAAAAACATCCATTATGTGGCAGTCCTGTGGGCGAAAATGCCTTGTTGATGCTAGAGGTCAGAGGAGAATGGGCCGACTGATTCAAGCTGATAGAAGAGCAACTTTGACTGAAATAACCACTCGTTACAACCGAGGTATGCAGCAAAGCATTTGTGAAGCCACAACACGTACAACCTTGAGGCGGATGAGCTACAACAGCAGAAGACCCCACCGGGTACCACTCATCTCCACTACAAATAGGAAAAAGAGGCTCCAATTTGCACAAGCTCACCAAAATTGGACAGTTGAAGACTGGAAAAATGTTGCCTGGTCTGATGAGTCTCGATTTCTGTTGAGACATTCAGATGGTAGAGTCAGAATTTGGCGTAAACAGAATGAGAACATGGATCCATCATGCCTTGTTACCACTGTGCAGGCTGGTGGTGGAGGTGTAATCGTGTGGGGGATGTTTTCTTGGCACACTTTAGGCCCCTTAGTGCCAATTGGGCATCGTTTAAATGCCACGGCCTACCTGAGCATTGTTTCTGACCATGTCCATCCTTTTATGACCACCATGTACCCATCCTCTGATGGCTACTTCCAGCAGGATAATGCACCATGTCACAAAGGTCGAATCATTTCAAATTGGTTTCTTGAACATGACAATGAGTTCACTGTACTAAACTGGCCCCCACAGTCACCAGATCTTAACCCAATAGAGCATCTTTGGGATGTGGTGGAACGGGAGCTTCGTGCCCTGGATGTGCATCCCACAAATCTCCATCAACTGCAAGATGCTATCCTATCAATATGGGCCAACATTTGTAAAGAATGCTTTCAGCACCTTGTTGAATCAATGCCACGTAGAATTAAGGCAGTTCTGAAGGCGAAAGGGGGTCAAACACAGTATTAGTATGGTGTTCCTAATAATCCTTTAGGTGAGTGAGTGTGTGTGTGTGTGTGTGTGTGTGTATATATATATATATATATATATATATAACATAAGCAGTGTCCTGTTCAAGTCTCTCCCCAGCCTTACATAGAGGTCTGATGATCTCTGACTATGATGTTGTAAGATGTATTTGTCTGTCTCACTTCAAAATGAACTTTTCATTATGAGCATGTGTGCAATAAAAAACAGCAAATGGGATGTTCTGGTACTTATGACAGGCCATAGAGTACAAGACATTATGAGGAAACTCTTCCATGTCCTACTTAGACCTGGAATTCAGCATAAAGTCCTGCTCTCGACTTAATTAAAAAGATACAGCAGAAGCTTTCAAAGATGTCCAAAGAACCACATGACAGCCTCGTTCTGGGGCTCAAAGGCATGAGTTATGAGAATACAATGAGAACAAAGTCTTGTTCTTTACAACTGATTGAGGCGTGTAAAATTCTGAAAGCAATAAATCAAGTTGCTCCAAAATCAGTTGTGGCAGAACCAGGGAAACCTCATAAAAGTTGGGCCTTCTGCCTATGGGGACTCTGTGCCTGGAAACGGTTGACATGAAAGCGGCTTTTCATAGATGCAAACATTGATTGATTGTCTGTCTCTCCCCACAGGTCGACTGCCCTAGAAACCTGGCCAAATCTGTGACGGTGGAGTGAAGCCCCTAGCTGTGGACCACAACATGTTGTTTTTTTACATATCATTAACTCTAAGTGGCTGCAACGAGAAGCAAAAATCAAACAGAAAGACAAATTGGGAGGGAGGGGGAAGAAATATTTAGATACATTTTCAGATTTTATATGTATACTGTGCCACCCCCATTGTAGTGCAGCCCCAGCAACCCCTTCCCCTTTCTCAGTTAGTCGGCACAATGTATCTTTCCTTTACCTTCAACCCTCTTATATAAAGCTGTAGAAACCTATGTATTTAGGATACATTTTATTATAATTTTTCTTTGTATTTTATTTTGGCTGTTTGTCAGAATGTTACGTTGTCTAGACTGGCACAGTGTGGGCTGGTAGTTACGTCTCCTGCTTATTACTTACGGAGCGAAAACTGAAGGACTTTTGGACTTTCACATGGTAGTTCAGTGGACAAATTCTCTAACAGAGCCCTAAATCATTCATGTTAGTTCTGCTCACTTTGAATGTTGTGCCCTTAAAAATCGAATTGGAATTCAAGCTTGGTCTTTAAAGCGCTGGCTGAACTTCCTGTAAGTTATGCAACAGTGATGTTTCTATTTCCATCGAGTCATCTGGTCTGGCCTTCGTTTCGACAAGCCAGAGCAATCTGGAGTGCAGGGAGTCCCATGGCAGTACGTTCACTGATCTAGACTGGACCCTGATCCCGAAAGAGCTCCTGTTTGACCGAGCCTTGTAGTATCTCCTGTCGGAGCAGAATTACTGCTTAGCCTTGAGGTTGCCATGGTTACTTTATCCCCAAATCGGAGATGTTCGGAGCCCGTGCCAAATTCAGGTTTTATTTGACTTCTCTTTGTTTTTCTGGGCAAAAGCCACTTGCATAAGAACTTAATCAAAGTTATGGGGCCGCTGGTGCCTCGGAGATTGCCTGGCAGTGGGCTTATCCAGTCTCTCCATGGCAGTTCCTGAAGGATCCTAATGATAACCAGCTGATGCATGGCTCTATCACTTGTTCCACTAAGCTAAGGGCAAAGAAAATGACTCCTGTGTCCTCCAGTGCCTTCTTTGCCTTTCCCTAACAATTCTAGACTCTTAGCCCAGGGGTGTCCTACTCCTGTCCTGATAGGACTCTGAATCATCAGCACCTTAATTTCCCTGTGAGGCCAATAATGAGATTAAACTAGGTAGTTAAGAGCTCAGGTGGAATTCAGACCCGAAGACACTACAAGCATCCGGGACCAGAGTTGTGCAGCCGTGTCTGATTATCTGTATCCTGCCCGGATGTTAACAATCGGAACTCTTAAATTATTCAGTCTGTGATGAAGGCTCGTCTGTCTCTAATGTGGGTCTCGGAGCTTGACTGGAAAACAAATTATGTAAATCCACGTTTTGCAAGTGAGCACAAAGTTTTAAGTCCACTCTCTGCAGGTTTTTTTAACTGCTGTTTAGCCTACTTAACTGGAATAGATAATGACTGGAATTGAAATTAGCAGGGAAATATGGAAACATTGTATAGATGGAATATGTGTAGCAAAAGGTGGCCTGATAAAATTAATGGATGAATGAATGAATGAAGACTTAATTGTAGTGCTACTTGTGATATCCACAAGTACTACAATCTACGTACTAAGCTGTTTGAAGTTGCTTCACTTAAAATGGTTTTAAAATCAAACTGTTAAAGTTTTTGGGTGTCCTTGCTGCTGCAGATTTTTGTGCTGTGAATTATTCACTTTTTTACTTAAAATTGCTTCCTTTTATTATCTAATGCTGCTGCCAGCAGACACTAGAAATATTTTGAGGTATTTCTGCTTAACATGGGTTTAGTCTCGGTCACCACCTCATTCTTGTGGAGTTTTTTCGATTATCATGGCACAGCTGTACAAAATACTTTTTAAAGATATACTTATCTATTTTCAATCCCCAGCCTGTCAATCAGAGTTAAAGCCGCTGTGGTCTGTCTTAATTTGGAGAGGTCTTTTGGAACATTGGTCTTAAAGGGAAGCAGTAGTTGAGAGATTGATGCTTTGGCGAGGATGTGTACCATTCTGCTGGCATTACAGAAACTAATGGACTATATTGCTGACAGAGGTTTCTTGGAGCAGACCTGCTGAATGCAGCTATGGAGCCTGCTCTGTGGGTAGTGAGGTGGCTATGAATCAGGCCCTGCAAATCAGGATCCAATGACCTGGTTTTCATTCCAAAACGTCAAGTTTTTAACCAAGCCAGAGCACCGACTGCTCACCTTTCACACCAACTACTGCACTAATCTGAAATGTCCCTTCTTAATGATTGAGCATCCATGGCAATTCTATAACTGATGTGTTTATTATATAAACATAAATAACCAAATTACTTGAGTATACTTCCTGTTTATTTCTTAATGAGACCATTTCTGTGGGTAGGCTTTATGTGGAAATGTCCGTTTCAGATCAATGTGCTTCATAGAATTTATTTGGTTATAAACAAAGGTACTGGTGACTTAATTTTAATTCATTATTATGACTTAGATAGGATTTATTGCACTGGCTTGAGCACTCTGAATGTAAACCCAGTCATCAGGCCATCGAAATTCACTTGAGAATGAAGAAGCATTTATTTTTAAACCAAACTGTAGAAGTCAGCGATGGGCGAACTGGAAACAGCTAGTAGAAGAACAGCCTGAATTGAATTTTTTTTTTTTTTTGCCATGTTACTATGAGGGCTCCCTCCCTCCAGTTTCCAAAAGCACTGGAAATTGTAAATGAAGGATTTTACAGGCTCGAGATACTGTTACAAAGCCAGCCCACACTTTGCCATTGAACATGACATTTGATTGTAGTTTGCGGGACCATTTTTATCTTTATTATTGTTATAATTATTTTTGTATGTATGTGTATGTGGGGAGTGGGAGGGGATGATGGAGTGGGGCACAAATCTTCATCACAGACTTTGAGTCTTCTTACAGTTACTTCTCTTAGCTTCTCATAACCCGGGCTGAGAAACCCCAACTCGTTAGTATGACATCTTTTTCCAAATGAGGTTCTCCAGTCTCCTTCACTCACATGTGGGTTCTTGCACAGGTTCTTGGGGCAAAAAATGAAGTGGGTATACAAACACATTGGTTGTAGTGATTCAGTTACTGAATGCAAACGCTATGCAAGTCAAAACTTAGATTTAAAGGGAGTTTCTTTACCATAAGAGGACTTATCATGACATTTACAAACTAATGGTAAAGAGAGCCAATTTTGGTTGTTTAACTTTGAGAATCTGACTGAGAATCTCTGGCTGTTAGGTTGTCTGTGTTATGTTGTGATCTACCTGCATTTGAAGCAGAAGTCATTAAACCGCTGCTAACCAAGTAGCCTATTAAGAATAGTATTTGTCAAACTGAAACCAGATCTGTGTCGCTCTTCACAGCTTCTTGTTAATTTGTGAAAATTGTGTGGAAAATCCAGTGTGTTATAGACATTTTAGTAACATAATGACAGTAATGAATAAAGTCAATTTTAACCTGGTGTTGATAAGATGATGGCAGTTTAAAATGTGGAACACCTGAATTGGATGCCTTTTTTTTTTATCACCAACAGAAAGACTCAATCAGGTGAAGTAATTGATTAACTGTCATTAAAAGTTCAGTTGTATAAGCGAAGTAATAAATCTATTCAAAAGCAGGTAGATCTGGAGGTCAAAACAGGTGGGCATCTCCTGGGGTCGTTTGCACCTCTTAGGAACTTGAGCCCTTCCTGAATTATTTTGCCATCGAGCTCCCCTTGAAATCTGCACAGCACTGGGGTTATCACTGGATATACATAATGTGAAAGGGACAGACACCAGACCATCCTGTTGTCTAAGCTTATAATGCAAGAGAGGGTTGTCCTTTAATTAACCAAAGCATTTTGAATACCTTTTTTTTTTTTTTTTTTTAATAAAGAAACAAACCAATTTAAAACCAGGACTTGAACTGATTTAAAAAATGCAGCCCGAGATAATGCAACCATTTCTGATTTTTTTTTGTTTGTTTGTTTGTTTTGTACCATCACCTCCACGTGTTCCAAAACATCTTCTCACCTTTCCAGATTTGTGTTTACTGTTAAAATAGTTTCATTGAAACCAGTGATTGTGGTTAAGGTACTACATTGACATTCAACCTCCTGGATTTTAATTCCTATAGAAAAGATTTGTTAGAAGTAGGGTGGATTTATTGACAGTATGTATTGCAATAAAATGAATTCCTTTGTGCTTTGTCAACAGTCCTGCCTCAATCTGTATTTTATGGACTTCATCATTGTGCCGCAACTCTGGTCATTGTATCCACTGAGTGCTTGGGAAGGGGTGGGGGGCCAGAACACACACCAACTGTTAATGCTAAACAAACTAAACTGACGAGGGACTCAAAAATAAGGGTCAGGCATGACTTTCAAAGCTTTTTGCTACGGTGCACAATTTGCTCTCCTTTTTCTAAATCAAAGTCTGGATTAAATTTAAAAACTCAAAAGTTGCAACATTCTTTTCATTTCTTGTTTTCTTGTTTCTTAGTTGTGTATTTCCTTTTCAAGAAGTTGAGCTTTGGAGCAGTACGCCTTGGAAAAGTCCACCCATTGAGTGTGGCTGTATAGGTTGTCTCCGGTCACCCCTTGGGAATCGAGTAATGCTCGATGCTGTGGCTCAGAGAGTGACCCGCAGACACTTGAATGGAATTATTTATTTCTCGGTCTCTCGTTTTTTGTTTCAGCTCAAAATCAACCGATTTCCCCATCTATCCCTCTCCCTCCTAGCCTGTTACGAGAGAGTATTAACCGACTCTGCTGACATTCGTAACCACAGGTGATCATGGGGAACCTGGTACACTGAAATTGGAAAAGATGAGGAATGCGGTCTGTGAGATCTTGCCGTACCATCATTGAATGCATAATGAAAGCATTGTTCTTACTAAGGCTATATCCACTCCAGTGTGGTTTAGATCACACTTCAAATCGCACACACCACTTGTCATGGAAAAAGGGTTTAATTGGTTTAATGAGCTCAAGGATGTATTGCATGTACCCTTGAAGGCATACCAAGATTGCTTTGGTAAAAACAAAGATGTATAATAACTTGCTTTGGATAAAAAGTGTCAGCCAAATAAATCGATAATGGAATTAAAACTGAGAAGAAGCTGCCCGCCCCCCACAGAGAATCACAGTTGGGCACCACTGGGATGTAAACTGTGCTTACCTTTTAATGTAGAGAGTGCAGTCACAATCACAGGCACACCTCTTCTTAGCACCCTGAACTGCAATGCCCAACAAGGAGAGCAATAAACTCCGTGTGTCAGGTAATGGTATTTTAATGTAGCAGGTTCGTCACAGGACTGGATACATCTCAGCTGTTCCAATCCAATGTTGAGAGAATGTTAAATTGTTCGCCCAATAATGTATGCTCGGCTCCATAGGCGTAGGGGATGTGCCCCTCCCCCAGTATTGACAGAGTTCCCCTCCAATTCTGAAATGAAACCTACGCCCCTGGTGAGGATAGAATTATATTGGTGGAATCACCTCACAAGAAAACTCATGTCTAATGTAGACTGCAAAGCTTTCCTTTGTGTTTGAGATTTAACCAGGCCAAATTCAAATTGACTCAAGAGGCAATAAGAAACAAGGGGGTGAAGATGTGTGCAGACAAACAGGATGGAATTCAAAAAATGTTTTCTAATGCTGCTCCCTGTGGGAGCAAAAGACAATGGTTTATCATGCTTACCCCTGTGTTTGAGGACAAGAGAATTCAGAAATACTTGAGGAAACATCCCTGAAACTATACAATTTTAAATTGGTCCAAAAAGAAAGAAAGAAAAAATACTCGGATCAAATACCATCCAAAAAATGTAGTGCTGTGAACTTTGATTCAACTGAGTGTTCGAAACACAATCTTCAGCAGACAGCTGGGGTCAGAGTTAAGCTGGTGTGCTTCTGTAGAAATGCACTCCAGTTAATATTTACGTAAACTTTTATTACGTTCCTTTTTTTTTATGTTTTGGATGTGTGTTAATGTGCAATATTGCATTTTTATTGTGGGGGCTTAAAAACTGTCTAGGGATGGTATATACTGAGATGCACTCACCTAACGTTTCATCATTCATAATCCTTTCAACAAAACTTAGGAACTTGCCAATGGTTCTTTCTTTTCCGTTTCCTCTATAATGTATTGTCTGCATACAACTAATTGCCCTGAATCGCCTGATGCGTTTACAAAAATATCGAGACTGAAGCCAATAAAAAGCAACGAGGAATGATTATGAAAGTAACAAACAACAATTTAGACAGACGAGTAAGTCACTTCATTAAAGGCGTTTAGGAAGCTTAACTATCCCTCATCTCTGGAACTGAAACTTACGTAAGGTCCGTTCTCTCCAAAAAGAAATAAAAGCACACATACTTGGAAGTCAAAGTTGATCTTTTTTATGAACACTACAGTGCAATTCCTGCCAAGCATGCCAACAAAGCACTGAATCAGAGAGCTGCTTTTTCTGAAATGAAAACCAAACCATTACTGCAGGATAGGGAAAGGCATTTGTTAAGTAAGATTGCGTTAAGTTTGGCAATGGTTAGTTAAGCCAAAAGAAAATCAAATAGTTTCATATTTCAGGACTCTTCGCACAGCGATAACATCAGTCACTCTTATGAAGCACCCTAATGGCATATGTGCTGCAATACAGCACCTTTACAAGTCTAAACATGTTGATTCTAATCATTAAAGGCTGTGGAGCACTGATACGTTGTTATTAAATTGCTGAGGGCTGTCATTTAAGAAAGGGGTAAGGAGTTTCTTTTTCTGGTCATGTTTCTATCACTTAATGCATTGACAAACAAGTAAGTAAATAAATTCAACTCTGAAGCTGATTTTTAGTATAATCTGCGTTGCATAGAGTTACTATAACGGTCCACTCTCAACTGCAGTTCCATATGCCGAAGTATTGAAAACAGGATGATCTGTGGAGATGGCCAGGGTAATATTATAAATTAAAAGATTTAAATTAAAAGACCAGAGACACTAGTATTAGACTGGTTACGATTAAATATATGAGTCGTATAAAAATGGAAAAAATTATATTATTTGGCAATCAATTTGAAGGCAGCATGCAATTTTTTGGGGAACGGAATTAGGATTGTAAAATGTAGTGTTACTGATTGAACCTAAACCCTGATGTGCATTATCAATATACATTTCTGTTTAATTTAGACTGCGTGGCTGTTTTGGTCTGTGGATTAGGGTTATTCAAGTTGACTATGCTGCTAAATGGTGCTGTTGGTTAATGAGTTGAAATTCTTATAGTTTTCAAGCCCTGTTTTCTATTTCTTTGCCCCACAGCCAAAGAAGGGAGAAACGTGTTTTTCATTCCAGACTCATTGTGTTTTCTAGGAAAAGGGTGTGTTCAAAGGGCTGCCTTCCCAGATCTGGATCATGAAACTTTACTGGGGTTGGAGAGCATTTTGGTGTCTGTAAGCATCCAAGAATGAGAGCACTCGAAACTCTTAGCAAGAAAGCCTGCTGTAGGAGGATACTCATAAAACACTTAGCTTAGCAGCTCTAAGGAGCCTTTCACAACTTTGTTTGATGTGGATTGAAGTTATGTTCAGTTTGTGTGGAGCTATACGAAACATCTGATAGTGAAGATTCGCACCAGGATGCACCGAGACCACTCCTGAAAAGTGCTTGGCCACTCCATATATTATCACTAAAACTGTCCAAAATACACTCACCTAAAGGATTATTAGGAACACCTGTTCAATTTTTCATTAATGCAATTATCTAATCAACCAATCACATGGCAGTTGCTTCAATGCATTTAGGGGTGTGGTCCTGGTCAAGACAATCTCCTGAACTCCAAACTGAATGTCTGAATTGGAAAGAAAGGTGATTTAAGCAATTTTGAGCGTGGCATGGTTGTTGGTGCCAGACGGGCCGCTCTGAGTATTTCACAATCTGCTCAGTTACTGGGATTTTCACGCACAACCATTTCTAGGGTTTACAAAGAATGGTGTGAAAAGGGAAAAACATCCAGTATGCGGCAGTCCTGTGGGCGAAAATGCCTTGTTGATGCTAGAGGTCAGAGGAGAATGGGCCGACTGATTCAAGCTGATAGAAGAGCAACTTTGACTGAAATAACCACTCGTTACAACCGAGGTATGCAGCAAAGCATTTGTGAAGCCACAACACGTACAACCTTGAGGCGGATGGGGAAAAAGAGGTTACAATTTGCACAAGCTCACCAAAATTGGACAGTTGAAGACTGGAAAAATGTTGCCTGGTCTGATGAGTCTCGATTTCTCTTGAGACATTCAGATGGTAGTCAGAATTTGGCGTAAACAGAATGAGAACATGGATCCATCATGCCTTGTTACCACTGTGCAGGCTGGTGGTGGAGGTGTAATGGTGTGGGGGATGTTTTCTTGGCACACTTTAGGCCCCTTAGTGCCAATTGGGCATCGTTTAAATGCCACGGCCTACCTGAGCATTGTTTCTGACCATGTCCATCCCTTTATGACCACCATGTACCCATCCTCTGATGGCTACTTCCAGCAGGATAATGCACCATGTCACAAAGGTCGAATCATTTCAAATTGGTTTCTTGAACATGACAATGAGTTCACTGTACTAAACTGGCCCCCACAGTCACCAGATCTCAACCCAATAGAGCATCTTTGGGATGTGGTGGAACGGGAGCTTCGTGCCCTGGATGTGCATCCCAGAAATCTCCATCAACTGCAAGATGCTATCCTATCAATATGGGCCAACATTTGTAAAGAATGCTTTCAGCACCTTGTTGAATCAATGCCACGTAGAATTAAGGCAGTTCTGAAGGCGAAAGGGGGTCAAACACAGTATTAGTATGGTGTTCCTAATAATCCTTTAGGTGAGTGTATATTAGTAGTATACCGTGTTCATTTGTTCTATCTCAGGTCTCCAATGAATGTGAATTTGTTTTATTACAAAAATTATAGAATTGTATGGTACAATATTTCCCTGCCTCTGCCTTGCCTTGGCGTGACTGCTTGTCTGACTGCTTGCATGTGCTTTTCATCCCATGCTTCAATACAGCGCTGCCCTCGATGACGTGTAGACATGGTTGCAATGACTGTGGTAGTTTTGGTAAATGTGGGGCTGTTTTATAGTAGCACATTCATTCACTCTTGGAAGATGAACCACGCATGACATACAAGAGACAAATCAGACCACATCCAACCTAGAGAGACATGTTAAAGTAATCCCTTCTTCAAGTAAGTAAGAAACATCTTGTCAGCTGACAGATGGCTAGCTAATAAGGATTCAAAGATAAACATCATGGGTATTGCATGCTAGCCCAGTTTAAACATCCTTTTTGATTGGCAAAGTTGGTACAACTGTTGCTCTGCATTAACATCTCACTGTGTCACTGTTTTAAGTGGGTTTTTTCCTCTGATCTATGTCTATTTTCAAATTGATTATGGACAATTATCATTGACCACTGTCATGGTTAGATCAGATAGTTCCTTGAAAATGAAAATGAATCATATTCTGCTAATGCATCCCCTGGCAACTTACTCTTACCTTACCTTAACTACTCAAAGACACACAACTCTTAAATGGAGTATTGTTATTTTGACAAGGGAACTACCAATCCAGCCAAAACTATTTGCCACCCCACAATAAATCTTTGTCCCATCCTGGCCACCCCACATGAAAAGTTCTCGACATGCCCCTGGTCTCAGTTAGTTTGAAAGTGACCTCAGTATGTATGCAACATTGTTCTGCCATTTGTCTTGCAATGTGAAAGTGAACACATTCTGGTTCACTTGGAAACTAACCATTCCACAAAAAGAACCAAATTGTGGAAGTGACGTACTCAAAATACACAGAAACTGCCCAGCTTAGTTGCTTTGTTGAAGCCCTACAAACTATTATAAAATGTAAAGAGTTTTATACTCACCTGATTGATTGTCTGTGTTTGACGTACAAGCTGAAGGTATGGTAAAATGCATGCCTCTATAGTAGTGGCCTTAATTCAAATCTTATAATATTGTTATTATTATTATTCTTTAGATGTGGCTCACGAATCTCCTCCAAAAGAAAATTTTCCGCTGAAATACACAATAATCTTTCTTTATTTTCTGTTTCTTTTGCGGTTATACAATAAAAGCACCAAATTAATATAAGGAATAGCAAGACCACAGCATGTAAACTACACCATTTTTTGTTTTTCTATTTTCTGTAGACATTTGCTCATAAAGACGGCAAGACAACCGAGCGTGTTTGGAAAACGCATTGTGAAACCAGTAGAATTATGATCTTCATGAAGCTGCAAGTGGACTACACAGACAAAATTAAAATCACCCTAAAATAATTAAATGTAATTTTTTTCTGTATTTGGAAACAAACTGAACCTAACCTGAAAAAATTACAATTTAAACACTATTTGAAGTAAACAAGAAAAAGCTTTCTGAGACATGTCGCATTTGTTTTAAGATTAATACTACATGGAACACCCTTTATAGTAGTCCAAACAATCAAAGTGTGTGTGTGTATATATATATATATATATATATATATATATATATATATATATATATATATATATATATATATACACGTCCATTTTCCCAGTTTGAAATGTATGCAGTTGTACTCAATGTACTCATAGAACCATAGGACAAATAAACAATTGGAGATAAAGATAAATCATGGAATTGTTTTGTGTAACAAAATTTAATCCCTTAAGATAACAAACCCCTCTGGTACCAAATCCATGTGCTTCATTTTAATCCCATGTGTACTCTTCACTATTGTGTCATTTCTAACGATGTGAAACATTCTCTGATGTGGCAACACGGAAACTGTAAATGGGATACGTTTGAAAATTAAATGCGCTGTTAGCCAAGAGAATAAGCTTTCAAGCAATGTATGGAATACAGTGTAACTGCTATGCACAGGAGCTGCGTGTAACACTGCCAAATAATGCTTAAGAGGGTGTAGTAACACAGTATATAACTCTAAAATGTACATAATTTTTTCTGTTTTTGGTAACCTGAACATTTTGTTTTTACCTCTTGCAGTTTACCGCTTACCTTTGTACCATTTCAGTTTATTCACTGGACTTGAACTGCTTAAATTTCAATAAAAACTGGAAAAATTGGGGTGTTCTAAAACATTTGTGTGTGTGTGTGTGTGTGTGTGTGTGTGTGTGTGTATATATATATATATATATATATATATATATACACACACACACAGTACTGTGCACAAGGTTTAGGCAGGTGTAAAAAAATGCTGTAACGTAAGAATGCTTTCTTACCTGTGCTAGTGTACCTAGAAGAATTGATGCTGTTTTGAAGGCAAAGGGTGGTCACACCAAATATGGATTTGATGTTGATTTTTCTTCTGTTCACTCACTTTACATTTAGTTAAATGATAAATATAGTCTATTAACATGTCTATTTTTTAAAGCATTCTAACTTTACAGCGTTTTTTTCACACCTGCCTAAAACTTTTACACAGTACTGGCCCTGAAACCTGGTCACTAAACACAACAATGTTACAGGAACTGCAGATGACACAGAAGCATGGAAATATGTATGCTTTGAATAGCAAGAAGAGACAGAAAATAATTTAATTAATCTGAGAACAAACAAACAATGTGACATAATTGAAAGAGAGACAATAATAAAATGGCAATGGGCCAGACACATTGCAAGAAGAACTGATCACAGATGGACAAAGGGAACTATCCCAATGAATGAATCCCAAGAGATGAAAAAATTACTTGGGTGACGACCACATAAAAGATTAAATAAACTGTGCAGGTGTTACATGGACAAGAAAATATAGAGATCAAAATAAGTGAAGGAGACATCTTGCCAAGACCTTCATCCAGCAGTGGATCAATATAGGCTGATAATGAAGATTATTGTATAGCCTATATTGTAGCGGTTCAGGCTTTTTGCTGCTGGATCCACCACTGAAAGAAACAACCGGGGTTCCTGCAACAGATTTATTTCTAAGAGTGAAATTACTTTTCCCCACTGTTCCTAAGCTTCGACCCAGAACCCAGTTTCCCGCTCGCTAACTCGGATCCCCAAATGATCTGCCCCCAACACACACAACTGACACACACACAACGTACTGCAGTCCCTCCACAGAACAATCCTAGATTACTATGATGTGTTTTATCTCCAATATACAAATTAATTAAACAATCTAATACATACATATGTATAGACATAACATTCTTGAAACTAACAAATGCAGCTCAGAATATTTCTACTTTGTCATTAACTCCACAGCTTCACCATGATCCAAATAAGAGATAATGAAGTCCCAACTTCAAGTAAAAGCATTTTGGGAAAGTGACTTTTGCTGGTCAGTCCAAAGACACCTTGCAGCAAATGCTTGTGAGATCCATGAAGTGCACATTCTTCAAATGCAGCAAAAAATAAATTCCAGCAATTCCCATTTTTATGCACTGCAGTAATGACCAATCTCTGAGGGCTCTCTGTAAAGTGAAGTTTTATATTTCTCCCCAGAGTCTTGTGATCAGTGTTCTGGACAATGCAATTAAACGTCATGCCTAAACCATGACCATCTGGACACTTTAAAATTGATTTATTAAATGTATTTCTGCTGATACTGATAACACATTTATGGCATGCTCTTGCTCTTATGTACATAAGAGACAAATCCGGTTAACTCACTCTGTTTGTTGACAGATGCTGTAAAAAGATTAACAATAATAAATGTAAATATTGTAAATGTAAACTTCCAAGGCCAGTTTTTGGACTTATTTTGCCCATAATTTGAATTGTTTTAGTCCATTATTTTGGAAAACACTGTTTTACTGTCACTGAAAATACCATTAATTTGTGATAACTTTTGCCCATATTTTAAATGTGATTTTCTATACCGAATTAACACACACATCTTTGTAATGGTATATTAGCAAACTTACAGATATGGAGTTGTTTGTAGAACCCTTCATTTGGAGCAATGCTATTCAGTGATTAATTTAGTTTAATGAGATATTAAAGAATGAAACCAACAAATTAAGTAAGTTTTGTCATTTTAAGTTAACCTAGTTTGACTATAGTCCTATAGTTTATATACAGTATAAAACAAATATCTCAAGAACATATATTTTATTGCAGTAATTCCCTTCCCATAAGACCTAAATCTCTGTGATCTATATGTACAGTATCTTATTAAGGATGGTATTATATTATAAGGTAAAAGATTTTGTAAGTAAAGCTATTCATGACACTTTTTCAGTGCAACTCTCAGGGCCACCTGTGGAAAACTGTCTAGCAGTAGTCCTAGAGGTATTTGCACACATCAGCAGCCAAGTGTTTAAACTAACGGACTTATGAAACTGTTGAGAGCAAGTTACCTCCATCAAGTCTCTGACTTTACTCTTGTGGGTTTGTGTGCTTTCTCTTGCTTTCTCTCCCTCTTCCTCATTACAGCAGTACTGAATAGGGGCAGCAGGGCGGTGAGAAGATTGCTCTTGTGGGCAATCAGTCATCTCTGTCAGTCATGGTGTGCCCAGGTGCCTCACCAGACCTTCTGTGCCACTTGAGGTCACTCCTATTATTGAACACTGCACTGTGTGAGTCTATAGAGCAATATAATCAATACACCTGTCCTTCCAAATCTAAATGTTCTAAATTACTATTGGCCTTAATTATTAACTGAATAGCTGACCATTTCCCATGTGTATCAAGAATGGTACACCACCCAAAGGACATCCAGCCAACAGCAGGCCAGTGGTTAAAAATGGCTTATTGATGAAAAACGAATTGTGCAGAGCAACAGAGGGGCTACATTTAGTAATCCAGTACAACATTGCTGCCAAAAGACCCATACAAGAATGCCCAACTCATTGTACTTTGACGACAACCTAACAGAGTTCCACTTCATTCAGCAAAACACAAGAAACTGCAGTTGCAGGGGGCTAAGGAATGAAAACACTGGACACAGGAGAGGATTGGAAAACATTGCCTGGTTTGATGAATCCTGGTTCCTGCTATCCATCTGCTAATGTGTGTTTTGAGCAGCATATTGCCCCATGCCAGGCTAGGATTGTCCAGGAATGGTTCTACGACCATGACAGTGAATTCAACTCACTGCAATGGCCTGTCCAGTCATCGGATCTCAATCCAATTGAGCATGTGTGGAATGAGATGACGAGCTATTTGGAGTAGAGATCCACTAGCAGCAAAAGTGGGTGCAACTCAATATTAGGAAGATGTATATACAGTGCCTTGCAAAAATATGAACCCCCCTGCAAGGGTTCCACATTCTGTTGCTGTCAGAGTATGCAATCTGAAACTTTCAAATAGGATTTTATATTTAAATCTAGACAATCTATTCCAAATGGAAAAAACTACAAATGCTGATATTATGTAAATAAGTTGGATTTTCAAAGAAAATGTAAAGATTCTCGATTGCATAAGCATTCAGCCCTTTGCTATGACAACCCTAATTCAGTTCAGATGAAAAAGTTTGATTTAGTTTGAAAGTTTATACAGTTAGTGTTATGGTCTCTGTCTCTGTGTAATCAAATTGGTTTAACTTGACTTAGTAGTTAATACTGTTTTAGTAAGTTCCCTCAGTTAAATATTGAATTTCAAGTCACAAGTTAGTGATACAATAAACCAACCATGAAGACCAAATCATTTTCTAAACAAGTCAGGGAAAAAGTGGTAAAGAGGCACAGATTATGTTACAATAGATTTTGTAAATTACTGAATACTTAAAAAGTGACAAGAAAGCAGCAATTACTAATAAAGACCTTAACTCTCATATGGAGATTACAATAAAGCATTTAAATGATACTGTAGAACCTGTGGCAGAAGGTTATGATGTATAAATGAAATGTCTGTGTGTTTTTAAAGTTCTGACTGCATTTTCTTAGTGCAGTCAAGGAGGACTATATGTAAAGGGTTGTAATGGTAGGTAATCTGCACAGACTCCACTCTTCTGTGCAGATTAGGATTTTAACCCAGTGATCAAAGAGGAATTTGCTTTCTTAAAAAACAAACTGCATTAACCATTTCCCATTAATTACAGAATTGCAAATGGCATGACAAACGCACTGAAATAAATGACCTCCCATTTAACCTGATTAAGTTATAAAAACATCTGTCTATATATTTTATTTATCTTAGTAAGCCTTGGAATGTAAAGAATTGGTAATTTGTATAGAACTGTTTATAGCAGGGGTTCCCAATCCTGGAGCCCCTATCCTGTTGGTTTTGCCGAGCTCTCAATTACGTAATTGAACCATAATTGAAATAACAAACCTGCTTAGATTTGACTTTTTAAATTGTGTAATAAAAGAGTTGGTTCTTTAATACTTTATTTATACAAATCTATACTTAACTGAAAACCCCTGCTGTTTAAAATAATTAAAATGCTCTAATTTAGGAAATTATTTGTTCAATTCAGGATTTAATTAAGGTTGGAACAAAAACCAGCAAGGTAGTTGGTCCTCCAGGACCAGAGTTTTGGATCTGAGTCTTGGGTCTTGGTTCCATAGCTGAACATGAAGTAGTTGTATCAGTGGATGTTTAACAATTTTCACATTTCTATCTGGATACTAACCTTGTTCATCTCTGGAAGTGGCACTACATCCAGATGGCAGACCAAGGAAATGTTAATACTTTTGAGTTCAATGTAAACAGAGCCCCAGGGCTACATTTATTTGTAGGGCCCTACCAATTTTACAATAAATAAATAAATAAATGCCCCACTGCCACATTTGCTGAAAAAATGCATTTATGAGCGATACATACCGGATGCCCTGGAAGCGCACCCCACTGCCACCACAAAATAAAAAGAAATAAAACATCACACACACATAGACTCAAACAGCAGCACACACGCCTTTACCAGAGAACACAGCGGTGAACACACACTGGTGGCGTTACCTCTGGCGTTAATTCTTTCCGGTGCATTTGCACATCGCTTGTGTTTTATTAAATTGTTTATTGTAACATTTTTAAGAACATATCCAATAGATTAGAATGCTTAGAATTACCAGACATGTTCCAAAAAAACTGACAAGGGGTCAAAGCACATAAAAAATACCGGACAGTTGTTACATTTATATTTTATGGAAAATAAGCCATGTTAAGCATTTTCTACATGAAGTGATATTCATATTCATATAAGTGGATTATATTGTTAATGTTACTTAAATGTCTCCATCTTTTATTGGTAGCATTAGGAAGTGCCCAGATGTAAACGAACACACTTATAATAGTAATAGTTTTGTTAAAGCACATTTGCCACATTAAGTGTTTTAGACTGTCCCTTTTCTAAATACTGACCTAATGACTACATTAGCTAAAATCTTAGTTAACACACAAGCCTACATCAGTGGTGCCCAATCATGGTCCTGGAGAGCCCCTATCCAGTAAGATTTGTCATTCACCTTAAAATGCTAATTTCAACAGACTTAGACCACAAGGAAGTTATTGATCAATTAGGCAAATAACTTGTTCAATTTAGGGAACTGGTCACTGAGGGCTGAGGGCTAGTTCATTTTCTTCACAACAGGTCTCTACATAGTCATTTTACAAATCACCTGCTTAATTGATCACGTTCAAATTGTTGCAGGTGTTACCTATAAAACAGGTCGGATAAGGACCCTCGAGGACTGGGTATGGGCAGCTCTGTCCTACGTAAATGCAGCTAGGTAGCTCATCAACCACCAAAATTTGCATAACACTGCATAATCTCACGAAGCCTTCACTTCTGATCAGAGTCAACCAATCAACAACCAGCTAATAATTGGATAAGATTGACACGTCTTAGCAAATACATGCACACCATGTTGAAATAAAACAGGAAGCCCTCAGTGAGAAGTAATTCATCTCTGTTTAGTTAAAGGGGCCCCGACTCGCTGACCTGGTTTAACATGATGAAACAAATTATATAATTGTCTATATATATATATATATATATATATATATATATTTTTTTTTTAATTTTTAATTATTATTTATTTTTTAAGGATAAATCCAAGGCCACTGTCAACCGGGGGCCTGGGGTTTCAGCCTAGGTAAGGTCTTGCATAAATCCAACCCAGAATATAACAGACAATTCTTGCTTTGTATATTAAGCAGCCTGAGTGATGCTTTATTTTTGATCACAGAGCAGCAAGAGAAACCCTGACCTCGCACACCATTGTAACATCTGTGGATCAGAAGCTCTTTGTGTCGTTGTATTTGAGTTATTGTGTGTGCAAGTGTAGTGGGAAAGAAGGTAAGAAGGTAAGCATTTAATTTTGATAATCACTCTAAATGAATTGTGCTGTAGCCACTTCATCATTTGAAAGAATCCATCTTTAATAGCTTCTATCCTAGTGAGGCATCAATCTACTGGCCTTTGTTTCAGCAGCTGTACTCCAGCTGGATGATGTGATCACTCAAAGACAGTCTGACAGTCTGTCCTAAGAGAACTACAGGATGTTCTGGGTTTCATTCCTGTCAAACTCTACATGACTTGGATCAATTACTCAAAATTAGCATTGTCTACAAATTGTCTGGTATTGAACTGGTCAATTTATTACTGGCTCTTGTTATATAGCCGAGCAGTGCCCCTTTATGGTCCTACAAATGCCCAGAACAATTAGCCTGATAGATCAACCAAAAGTTTTGGAGATTGAGCATATACACCAGGTGCTCAATTAATCACGTACCTTGTTTAAATAAGGGAATATTTATTATTCCCAGAGGGCTTTTGGATCATTGGGTATGTGTTCCAAATAATGACTAAATTACTGAATGAAGCAAAACACCTACTTAATAGATTTTTCAATGTCTTTAGAAACTAGATAATAGAATTATCGTCTGTAAAACCTGTAGAACTGGAAGTTTACATCACCAGGGTGGGAGTAGAAACCCATGGGTAAATGGATATGGAAAGGGAGTGAGGACATGAAAGAACTGAGGAAGGATGCATATTTTAAAACTCATTGTTTTTGTAACCCCCTGATCATATTATGTATTTTTCCTCCATGAACCAACACTCAGCTACTTTCTCCTGCTCCTTCTCACATAATTACTAAGCCTCTCTAACTTGACTTCTGATAGTGATTAAACACCATTTATGCTTATAGACATTTTTCTTCTTCTAAAGAGTACAGATATTTTTTATAATTAGCAGCATGGCTTTGTAGTGGGAGAGTTTGGAGATAGAGAGCACTGTCTCTGTGGAGATTATCTTTTTGGCAAGAGTAGAAAGTGGGTCAGGGGCCTGCCTGGAATTGGTTAACCTCAGCCTCTGCAATCACCCCAGTTTGTCAGTGTACCGCGCCAAATTATTACATCACCATCCTATTCTTTTAGCATGGCATCCACAAAATCCACACCTCCATTATAATCTTGTTCACTTGAAGTGCGCATGACTGACATCAAGGCCTAACAGATGTTGTTTGAAGCATGACAAGAAAATAATACATTTTTTAAATTAGCGTGCCTAGAAGTTTTACCAAACTGTAACATTTTTATATTGCTTACATAACTTTAAACCAGTGGTCACTTTACTTTTTTGATGTTATTGATATAGTTTATATATTGCATTCATAACATTTATACTGAACAAATATATAAATGCAACATGTAAAGTGTTTTGCACAGATTTGTTTACATAAGCATTATGTTAATAACTATTTATCTTTTGCCAAGATAACCCATCCACCTGACAGGTGTGGCATGTCAAGAAGCTGCTTAAACAGCATGATCGTTACACATGTGCACCTTGTGCTGGGGACAATAAACGGCCACTCTAAAATGTGCAGTTTTGTCGCACAACACATTGCCACAGATATCTCAGTTTTGAGGGAGTTTGCGATTGTCCACCAGAGCTATTCCAAGAGAATTTAATGTTTCTTTAATTTCTCCACCATAAGCCACCTCAAATGTCGTTTTACAAAATTTTGCAGTACGTCCAACCAGCCTCACAACTGCAGACCACGTGTAACCACACCAGCCCAGGTCCTCCACATCTGGCTTCTACACCGGCAGATTCTTTGAGACCAGCCACCTGGCCAGCTGATGAAACTGGGTTTGCACAACCAAAGAATTTCTGTACAAATGATCAGAAACTGTCTCAGGGAAGCTCATCTGCGGCTCGTTGTCCTCACCAGGGTCTTGACCTGACTACAGTTCTGGTGGACATTCCTGCAGTCAGCAAGCCAGTTGCACGCTCCCTCAAAACCTGAGACTTGAAATTCATAGATTAGAGCCTAATTAATGTATTTAAACTGACTGCTTTCCTTATATGAACTGTAACTCAGTAATATCATAGAATTGTTGCATGTTGAGTTTATAGTGTTCAGTGTAGCTAAGATACTTCTATGTGTAAGAGATTCACTCAGATATTCACTCTTATTTTTAGCACAAAGAGTATCCTCAATGCCTACACGGAACAGTCAGGCAAGCTAGAACAAAGAATACAGGATAGAACGCCAGATAAAAGGGATCCTTTGGTATTTTGTCATTTTAGCCTGATTGCTTACTCACCCAGAGTCATAAAAATCCATGGAAACCTTTTTTAGTTCTGTGTGTCCAAAAATAAATTATAATTTTTTGTTTCATTAGCTTAGCACGATTGCTGTAAGTCAATAGTTGCATGGCGCTGACACTCAAAAACCAGCTAATAGACCTTTTAAATACTCAAAAGCTTGGCGGTTTGTCATTTGTACTCTTACAATACTATAAATAGTAAATTAATAGTTCAATACATTTGTTAATTTACTGCTAATCATAAGAAATTAGTTTCCACATATTTCCTGATTGACGGACTACTTTCAGTTCTACCTGCACTATCTGTGTTTTCATTGAAGAACAGCGAGCGTATCACAGCTGATGAAATGCGTAGTTCCACGAGATACATTACTGTGTAAAAGTTTAAGTTTTGGCCCAAACATCTTGGAGAACTAACCACAGTTCTTCTGTGGATTTAGGCAGCATCAGCTGCTTCTCTCTCTTCATGTGTCTCTCTCAGACCCTCATTCGTGTACCGCTCTCCAGCCCTTCGGTGAACAAACTGCCTCCTGCTACAGCCAAATATTTCAAATTTTGACTCATCAGTCCAGAGCACCTGCTGCCCTTTTTCTACACCCCAGTTCCTGTGTTTTCATGCACAGTTGAGTCTCTTGGCCTTGTTGCCATGTTGGAGGTATGGCTTTTTGGCCGCAAGTCTTCCATGAAAGCCACTTCTGACCAGACTTCTCCGGACAGTAGATGGGTGTACCAGGGTCCCACTGTTTTCTGCCAATTCTGAGCTGATGGCACTGATGGACATCTGATTGCGGAGGGCAGTAAACATGATGTGTCTTTCATCTGCTGCAATAAGTTTTCTTGGTCGACCACTGTGTCTACGGTCCTCAACATTGCCCGTTTCTTTGTGCTTCTTCAAAAGAGCTTGGACAGCACATGTGGAAACCCCTGTCTGCCTTGAAATGTCTGCCTGGCAGAGACCTTGCTGATGCAGTATAACTACCCTGTGTCTTGTTGCTGTGCTCAGTCTTGCCATGGTGTATGACTTTTGACAGTAAACTGTCTTCAGCAACCTCACCTTGTTAGCTTGAGTTTGGCTGTTCCTCACCCAGTTTTATTCCTCCCTACTATTTCTGTGTCAGTTAATGATTATGTTTCAACCTACACATTGAATTGATGATCATTAGCACCTGTTTGGTATAATTGTTTAATCATACGCCTGACTATATGCCTACAAAATCCCTGACTTTGTGCAAGTGTACCTAGAAGAATTGATGCTGTTTAAGGCAAAGGGTGGTCACACCAAATATGGATTTTAGATTTTTCTTCTGTTCACTCACTTTGCATCTTGTTAATTGATAAATATAATCTATTAACATGTCTATTTTTGAAAGCATTCTTACTTTACAGCATTTTTTCACACCTGCCTAAAACATTTGCACAGTACTGGCCCTGAAACCTGGTCACTAAACACAACAATGTTACAGGAACTGCAAAACATATTTAAACATATTCATCAAATTACTATTGATTTTGTATAGACTTGTATAGAATACTTAGTGGAATTTATAAATCAATTTCAGGAGCGAGACAACTCCGATGCCTTCACTCGCTTCCGGCCAAACAGTATAAATACCCCTTCATCTGCACCCCCCCTAGCGTTCATCTTGTTGCATCCCACCACCTCCCCTGTCACCGCCTCTGCAGCAGCTCCTTGGCTCAGTCCCTATAAGAGGGGGATTTGACGGTCTGGACCCGGCTTCAGACCATCTTTCCTGTAGCCAAGAGAATAAGCCAAACCAATTAAATCACTACCCTAGCCCCCATGTAAATTGGTTGTCTAGCTACTGAAATGTACAAATGTGCTATCCACCCAGCTTTTGAGTATTAAAAGATCTATTAGCCATTTCTTGAGAGTCAGCTTTTAGCGACCATTGACTTACAGCAATCAAGCTAAGCTAACAAAACAAAAAAAACTAATTTCTTTAAAATGGACGCACAGAATTAAAAAGCTTTCCACGGATTCCTATGACTCTTGGTGAGTAAGTAATCAGGCTAAAATGCCAAAATACCAAAGTATTCCTTTAAATACACCCTTTAACCTCCATTTTGCTGCACCCTGGAACCCCAGAAGCACCCTCTTAATTCCTTGAAATTTACAAAACAAAATGGGATGCCAGTTCTTTGCAGCACGACACATACACACACCACTCACAATAGTACAGGGCAATTTAGATTAACCAATCAACCTAAGCAACACGCCTTTGGGATGTGGGAGGAAACCAGAGCACCCAGCACAAACCCACGCAGCCACGCCGAGAACATGAAAATTCCACACAGGCAGACCCACAAATCTGAAACAGAACGTGGGTGCCAGGAGCTGTGAGGTATGGAGCTGTCCCATTCACAGATCTATTGATCTTATTCACAATCTTACCCATCTGTATTACCGCACTTTACAACTATTCCTCTATTAAGATTGTTTGCTTGGAGGGAGATGGTGACCCTGACTGAGTTGAGTGACCCTTTCAAATGGAGGATCAGCTGCAAGTTCACACTATCAGAAGAAATGAGGGAAAGTGATCCACCCGGAGAAAGGAAATAGGAATTTATCACATGGTCACATTTTTAGGTTTTCTCCAGCTCTCTCCAGGAAAATCCATTTCCCAAATTTCCTCTCTAGGTACTTGTTATAAGCAGTATGGAGCTGCACTACTGTGAACCACACAGGGTAAGTGACGTGTGGCAGTCTGCTACTTTCTTTGTTTTACAGGACATGGATGTAACTGGTTACTTCAAGTTTTCGTAAACGTTTACAAAATTAGATTTGTGTGGTAAGGGGCATTGTTGCATTTTTGTGGCGAGGAAATGTTATTTCTGGTTTTCTGCACTTACAGGATTGTATGAACTTTTGGGTTATAAAATGAAGCAGTCGTATGAAATGGAGAAACTGCACTATATATATCTTTATACTCATTTTTTTAAATGTAGACTTGGCAATTATTTTGTCAATTTCTACTCAACCTCATTCACTGTACTTCACTTGGAAAACCTCAGGCACACACATATATGATTTCAGAAAAATTCCTTCTTTAAGTTGTACACTGGCCAAGTCTGTAGCAAGTGCCCAACCAGAGACTGAACTCTGAGTGTGATGTTACTCACCCCTCCATCCTGTACACTTCATAATTGTCTTTTTTACCATTATGGGTTACAATTAGCTGGCCCTGTTCCTGCCATACTAGCCCACTTTTGTGCCACCAATGATGTCTCCCGGTGAATGGCACCTATGATCTCCAAGCTATTGGACTCTTTCTGGAGTGATGGTTGATATTTTGATTTTGAAGCAGGGTTCAACTACCAAGTGGACAAACAAAAGTGATGAGTTGGGAATATGCCACTTTGACTGCAGAGCCTGGTCATCTATTAATATATCTGACAGTAGAGGGATGTTGTAGTCAGTGTGGATATTGCAATTTATTTATCATGTCTGCAAACACATTCCTTATGAGAATAAAAGCATATAACTTTGCCAACTCATATCTTACCATTACATGTTCAATAAATGTCCAATCAAATACATAATACTATTATGTTACTATTATACTGTTAATATTGGTTACAGATGCAATGGATAATATTGGGCCAACCAACCCCATATCATGTGATAACTTACCCTCATGATGGGGGGGCTGGTTGTCACAATTAATGTAATCACTTATAAACTGATATCGAATTAGATATCATTCTTTCATTCTGTATAGATAGTTTTATATAAGGTATGGGGCCAGACAAATGCAAGAATGAGTAATAAGTGTGACAACTAGGCCCGGTCTCCTCTACTGCAAGCAATTTTTCTCTCATATGTTATATAAGGCTAGTTTGCAGCAAGGCTAGTCTGCTATCAGTAATTAGTTTTCCAATAATTCCTAAGTGTAAACCCATCCTTAAGGTTGTAAAGAGTGTAACAGAATATGAGCAGTGGCCTAATATACAGTCGAGGTCATAATTTTGGACTGTGAATGGCGCTAACATTGCTCCTTTGAAAGAACAGCACATTCCAGTGGAGGTAGGCCCATGAGGAGAAATCTTAGCCTCAAAGTGTCCTTGGAAAGATTTTCGCCACACTTTTTTTCTCTCCCTCCACAAGCAATTAACCAAAAATCCCTCACATTATGCTATATACAATTCATGCTGGCATGATGTTCTGGCTGCCTATCCAGATTTCCTGAGGATTAGATGATCGCTAATATTTTCCGCGATACCTCACCGCGCTTCTATGTGACATAATTCAATGTATGGACATCTGGAAGGACTTACGGCAAGCCACACTGGCTTGGAGGATGAGAGATGGGAACTTCAGTGCTGTGTTAGAAAAAGAAAAATGTTAAAAAAGAAAAAAAATATCAATGTTCTCTAGAAATCTTTGCTCTTCAAAATAAGTAGAGGTTTATAGCATATACATTTTTCTGGAATCAGGTCTTACTCATACCATAGCTGCTATAATAATAATAATAATTAAAAAGTCAGAAATGTATAATTGTTTATATATTGGAATCTTGAAGCACTTTAACAAAAACAAGGCAAATTAACTGTTCTGCTTAGATTGGATACCACATGTACTGTTTCAGTCACGCAAACTAATTACTGTAGTGTGAATACATTAATTAAATTCTTTGAGATGGGGAAATATTTCCGTGTTGCTCCCCACACAACTTCATCAAACTTTTTTGCATGGACTTTTCAACCATTGTCTCTTAGGTGGGCTTCCTGGCAGTGACTGTTAAAATATTGTTTTTAATGGAAAGACTTGATGAGTCACTTACAGTAAGAAACCTAATGAGAGATGAATTTGTACGAAAGACAATGCAAGAAGGATTGAATTAAATAAAAGTAAACTGTCAGAAACTGCTGCTTTTGGTGCACCAACCTTGAAAATGCTATGAAGCCAGCTTGAATTCTTTCAGTAGCAACTTTTTTTTTTTTTCAAGCAAAATAAGCAGGAATTAAGACGTTACGAAAGAGCTTTAGAAATGCTTTAGTTATATCGCGTGCTGCCAAACAGCCCCTTCAGCTGCCCATTTACAAGTCACTGTTGTTCTGTAAATTTCCTGGCAGAAGTTTGCTTTCAGCTTGCTGAGGCACAGACTGCAAAACTGCAAAACTCTTGTGTGTTGGATATCCTATACTTCTGTAGTCTAGAGTATGGGGTACTGTAGTCTTCATCTTGGTTCTCTATTGCATACTTTTCTCCAACAAATCATTTGCTCCTAGAAACACATTTGCTCCTAGAAAGCAGCTAACATTACATATTTTGAGTTGCTACTCATTGTTGCAATGAGGTCTGTGCAAGACAGATATGTTTCCCCAACATATTAGCAGGGTATAAAAATAAGCAATGGAAACAGAGATAATTTTAAAAGAAAAAACTGCAGGACCCCTTATTTTGCAAACAACTAGTTCCTCCCTTGTGAGCAGAACTTGATGTATTCAATTGGGTCATTCGGAAAATATGAAACTCTTTACACCCCTCCCTCCCTAAGGGTAACATGCTTGGAAATTTGGTGCTCCAACTGCAGAAATGCTGCTTAAAAATGATCAGCTTTGAGTAACAGAACAATGTCACAGGAGTACCAGACAACAAGCCAATCCAGCCATCATCACTAAGCTTGTAATTGATTCCATATCTTCTTTAAATCCCAACTGGAATCTGCTGACAGACGTCTAGATCTTAGACTCCCCTCTCTCCCCCCTTTCATTTCTCCTCTGTCTCAGTCTCTCCTCATTGTCTCATTTCTGTTTTTCCATCTTCTGTCTGTGACCAGGTCTCTGTACTGTCTTAGAGTTAATGACCATGACAAAAATAGCTTGATCTCTTCCAGGAATTTCAAAGCCTACATAACATCCTCTCAAACGTATGGCACTAACAAAAACAATAATTGCTTGTTTCTATTTAAAAGCAGACTTGCAGATCTTAGATAGTCTGAAAAAAAAACCAACAAAAAAAGCATTGCCAGTAAATATGTGCCCCGTATTTTTTTAAAGCTATATTAAAGATTTACACTTTCTTCAGGCACACTTACTGGATTTCACAAATGCCTAAATAAAACGTTTAAGGACTTGTTTGTTTTTCTAGACATAACATGTCTACATGAAGTTTAGCTTACTTGTAATTTGAAATTTCTTAGGAAAAATGTGTTAACATGAACAGTGCTGAGTAAGACAGGGTCTCTGAGAACTTTATTAGCCTTTGCAACAAACAAAACAAGGTCTTTAGGCCTACAGTGGCTCTCAGAAGTATTCACCCCCTTGGACTTTTCCACCTTTCATTGTTACCAAATGAATCCGGAGTTTTTGCCACTGATCAACACAGACAATGTCCATAATGTCAAAGTGAAAAATATAATCTGCAAATTGTTCTAAATTAATTACTAAATTAAAAACAGAAAACAATTGAATATATAAGTAATCACCCCCTTTGCTATGGAGTCCAGCTCCATTAAATTAAGGTGTGTCACTTGATTTCAGGTAACCGGTCTTTGGGAGGTCCCACAGTTCCTAACAAAACATACATCATGAAGATGAAGGAACATTCACTGCAAATCTGGAATAAGGTTTTTCAAAAGCAACAATCAGGGGTAGGATATAAAAACATTTCCAAGGCATTGAATATCCCCCAAAACACAGTGAAGTCCACTATTAAGAAATGGAGAAAATATGGCACAACTGTGAATCTGCCTAGATCAGGCCGGCCTCAAAAACTGAGTATCCAGGCAAGAAGGGCACAAGTCAGGGAGGCCACCAAGAGGCCTATGGCAACTCTAAAGGAGTTACATTCTTCCACAGCTGAGCTGGGAGACACTGTGCAGACTGCAACAATAGTCTGTGTGCTTCACAAAAGTGGCCTTTATGGGAGAATGGCAAAACGAAAGCCATTGTTGATAAAAACTCACATCAAATCTTGAGCTAGAGTTTGCCAGAAGGCATGTGGGAGACTCTGAGACCAAGTGGAGGAAGATTCTATGGTCTGACGAGACCAAATTAGAGCTTTTTGGCCTAAAACATTAAGCGCTATGTTTGGGCAAGCCTAACACTGCACATCATCCTGAGAACACCATCCCTGCTGTGAAGCATGGTGGTGGCAGCATCATGCTATGGGGATGCTTCTATGCATCAGGGCTCTGGAAACCTTGTAGAGATAGTGAATGAAAATGAATGCAGCAAAGTACAGAGAAATCCTGGAAGAAAACCTGGTGAAGTCTGCAAGAGACCTGGGACTTGGGAGAAGATTAATCTTCCAGCAGGACAATGACCCCAAACATACAACCAAAGCCACATTGGAGTGGCTTAAAAACAAAAAGGTCAATGTCCTGGAGTGGCCCAGTCAAAGCCCGGACCTCAATCCTATTGAGAATATGTAGAAAGAGTTGAAAATTGCTGTTCACCAAAAGGTCCCCATCCAACATGGACCTTGAACAATTTTGCCAAGAAGAATGGGCAAAAATTGTTATCTATTCAAGTATTTTCTGTTTTGTATTTGTAATTAATTTAGAACAATTTGCACTTATTTTTCACTTTGACAATATGGACATTGTCTGTGTTGATCAGTGTCAAAAACTCCTGATTAAATCCATTCTGAATTCATGTTGAAATGAAATGTGGAAAGTCCAAGGGGGGTGAATACATTTGAGAGCCACTGCAACTTGCTTTTTCAGGTTAGATTCAAACCTTCTTAGACAAAGTTTGTTGAAAGCCTCAGCCAAAATATGCTTTAGTAGCCCGTTTCCCAATGCACACAACTTTTTTGTAAATATAAGCAAGACAAGTATGGTGTTATAATTAACATCACTCCCTTTTGAATAAGATTAAGAGAGAAGTGGAAACCTTGTCCCTCAAGGGTCGGAGTCCTGCAAGTTCTTTTTTAATCTCCAGTTGCTGTTGGCTTCTCGGTGGCCTATAGTCCAGACAGTCCTGTTTCCATCTCCATTCCATAACAGCCTGACCAAACTTTACTGCGGCACAGAATGAGTGCTGCCAGGTATGGGTAGTGTGGTGGAAGAAAGTTTTGGATTATACTCATGAAT
This sequence comes from Amia ocellicauda, assembly GCF_036373705.1. Lineage (NCBI taxonomy): Eukaryota > Metazoa > Chordata > Actinopteri > Amiiformes > Amiidae > Amia > Amia ocellicauda. Next base: position 38,665,069 of record NC_089858.1, on the reverse strand, counting down.
AATAATCATTAACCTCTACATTGCCAATTGCATTAGAAGGTACGTTACGTTGCAAGACATGAATGTGAGCTGCTGATAACCAAGTTAGGAGTAACAGCACACCAAGGACAAAGGCAGAATAGGATTTCTATATTTTTCCCCACATTCCCTCCTTTTGTCACAACATGACAACTATTCCCTATTTCCCCATTTTACCCAGTGTGTATATGGCTACTATTGAGCCCTGGATCCCTGCAACCATCAACATTGGGAAATAGGTTGGGATGAAAAATCTATTACAGATTTTTACTATCAGCAGCATATAAAAGTTCTTTTAAAAACACATCTTCAATAGGGTTAATGGGAGCATGCAAAAAAATGGCAGCAGTTGCTGTAGTACAGTGCATCCAGAAAGTATTCACAGCGCTTCACTTTTTCCACATTTTGTTATGTTACAGCCTTATTCCAAAATGGATTAAATTAATTATTTTATTACCCCATAATGACAATGTGAAAGAAGTTGGTTTGAAATCTTTGCAAATGTATTAAAAATAAAAAACAAAAAAAGCACATGTACATAAGTATTCACAGCCTTTGCTCAATACTTTGTTGAAGCACCTTTGGCACCAATTACAGCCTCAAGTCTTTTTAAATATTGGCACACCTATTTTTGGGCAGTTTCTCCCATTCTTCTTTGCAGGACCTCTCAAGCTCCATCAGGTTGGATGGGGAGCGTCGGTGCACGGCCATTTTCAGATCTCTCCAGAGATGTTCAATCAGGTTCAAGTCTGGGCTCTGGCTGGGCCACTCAAGGACATTCACAGAGTTGTCCTGTAGCCACTCCTTTGTTATCTTGGCTGTGTGCTTAGGGTCATTGTCCTGTTGGAAGATGAACCTTTGCCCCAGTCTGAGGTCCAGAATGCGCTGGAGCAGGTTTTCATCAAGGATGTCTCTGTACATTGCTGCATTCATCTTTCCCTCGATCCTGACTAGTCTCCCAGTTCCTGCCGCTGAAAAACATCCCCACAGCATGATGCTGCCACCACCATGCTTCACTGTAGGGATGGTATTGGCCAGGTGATGAGCGGTGCCTGGTTTCCTCCAGACATGACGCTTGCCATTCAGGCCAAAGAGTTCAATCTTTGTTTCATCAGACCAGAGAATTTTGTTTCTCATGGTCTGAGAGTCCTTCAGGTGCCTTTTGGCAAACTCCAGGCAGGCTGTTACTGAGGAGTGGCTTCCGTCTGGCCACTCTACCATATAGGCCTGATTGGTGGAGTGCTGCAGAGAAGGTTGTTCTTCTGGAAGGTTCTCCTCTCTCCACAGAGACATGCTGGAGCTCTGTCAGAGTGACCATCGGGTTCTTGCTCACCTCCCTGACTAAGGCCCTTCTCCCCCGATTGCTCAGTTTGGCCGGGCAGCCAGCTCTAGGAAAAGTCCTGGTGGTTCCAAACTTCTTCTGCTCACTAGGACCTTCAATGCTGCAGAAATTTTTCTGTACCCTTCCCCAGATCTGTGCCTCGATACAATCCTGTCTCGGAGGTCTACAGACAATTCCTTGGACTTCATGGCTTGGTTTGTGCTCTAACATGCACTGTTAACTGTGGGACCTTATATAGACAGGTGTGTGCCTTTCCAAATCATGTCCAATCAACTGAATTGACCACAGGTGGACTCCAATCAAGTTGTAGAAACATCTCAAGGATGATCAGTGGAAGAAGGATGCACCTGAGCTCAATTTTGAGTGTCATGGCAAAGGCTGTGAATACTTATGTACATGTGTTTTTTTTTATTTTTTATTTTTAATACATTTGCAAAGATTTCAAACAAACTTCTTTCACATTGTCATTATGGGGTATTGTTTGTAGAATTTTGAGGAAAATAATGAATTTAATCAATTTTGGAATAAGGCTGTAACATAACAAAATGTGGAAAAAGTGAAGTGCTGTGAATACTTTCCGGATGCAATGTACTTACAGGGTTCTTAAACATAACGCACTCAAGCACAAGGCAATGGATAATATAACAAAAAAATATATAGCGTCAAATAAATATGTAAGCTGAAACATCCGCGTTCTGGAAGAGGACCTCCCTCAAAAGTGCTGTGAATACTTTCTGGATGCACTGTACATAAGTGCTTTAAACAATGCACAGAGAGTATAATAACACAAATAATAACTAAACCATAAAAAAGAAAATGCACAATCCAAGCACCTTGTGCACCAAAGAGAGATTTTAGCCATTCGAACGGATCCCATCTGGCCCAGTCATCAGATACATGTTGTTTATTTATTCTAGTTTGTAAATCGCGGAGGTGGCTAATGACACTAGTTACGTTGGAGTCTGTGTCTGGTATAAAAGTACAACAATGTTCACCAATAAGGGTGCAAACACCACCCTCTTTAGCTAATAGATAATCTAAAGCTGCTTGGTTCTGGAGGGTGACTAACCTATTTGCCTTACTTACAGGTCCAAGAGCTTCAAAACCTTTGATAGTTGTATTTATCAATGTTTCTAATTCAAAAGCAACTTCATCAATTAGGTGCAAGGCCTTAACTGCACCGTACCAAGGGAGAATGCCTGCTCCAAATTTTATACCTACAGTGGATCGGTGAAATTCAATATGAACCTCTTTGGATTTCTGCTCCATTTTTGTCCTATGGACAGAATGGGTTTGGTCTATTTGAGGGGAGTGAGGATTCTGGGTTATAATGGTCATAGATACATTTCAAGTCACCAGAACACAACAACCATTCCAGTTCTGGGGCAAGTAAGTATAAGCATGGTCTCCGCACAACCAGTAATGGTCATAAGGAGTCGGAGCACCAAGGGGGTCTGGGGCCAGTGTAGTCAGTTCGGAGGTTATTCTACAGTTTCCAACAATAATAGTATAATTTGTGTTAACAGGGATATCATAGTGGTGATTCAACAGGCAGTGAGTAAATCCTAAATATGGACCGGTAGAGTTGGAACAGAAACAATCATTGGGTTTTTCTGCGAGTGACGCCACAGCCATAGTGGCAGGACGTCGCCTGAAGGGAGCTGAAAATATGTGGTGACACCAGGGACCACACTCCTTAGTGTGGTTGTGAATACTAAATGCTTCAGAAAACAAAAAATCAGGAAACCGATTTCGGGCCTGTACCCGAACCTTGCTGCTTTCGTTAAGAGCTGCTGCTGTTATAGTGAGAACTGTTGAACATTGACTGGCCAGGTTGGATTTCAAGCCCCCAGGTTGCTGGTGGAACACTAGCAAGGCACATATAAGTGAGGTCCCCTGCACTGGCTTAGGAATTAAGTGCCATGGGGAGTCTCCAGAATAGGGAACAGCAGCACATACATAACATTATTCATTTGAATATTCCCAGCAGTGAAGTTACATATTGTCCACCATGCATTTCTTAAATGCAACAAACAGTCATCAGGTTGAAAGTCTTTGTGTCTCTGTGAGACCTCTCTTTGATCCCGCTCCAGGGAGGTGGAGCGGCTGTTATTTGTGTCCCGCCGTGGGACAGTGGTTGAGTTGTTTGCATTCAATCAGACTGGACCAGCAGTAGAAAGCCGTCAGGGCGATGATCAGAAGGATGAGGCCGACCGCTGCCATCATCAGGACGCAGCGCTGTTCCTCGATGGGGTTGTAGGTGTTTCTTCTCCCTCAGGTTCTGGGACAACCCGACAGTGGCTGGCGTGGATCCAGGTGTCCCTCTCCGCCACCTTCAGCGCTGTGGAGGTTGTCAGAAGGACTCTGTATGGACCCCTCCATCTTGGGTCTTTCCAGTATTTCCTTATCAGATCCTTGACCACCACAAAGTCACCTGGTTGGATCTTGTGGCCTCCTGTGTTCTGGAGAGCCGGCAGGGTGGCTTTGACTCTGGGGAAGATAACTTTTAGAACATTATTGAGACCTTTACAGTATTCAATAATTTCTTCATACATCCCTTGGAGAGTCAACCTGCTTTGGGGAAAAGGTGTGTTAGTCATTCTCATTGGTCTTCCTGTGACCACTTCAAGAGGGGACAGCCCTGTGGCTGTGTGTGTCCTTCCTCACATGTACAGCAGAGCCAAAGGCAACACTTTCATCCAACTTAGTCCTGTTTCTGCCTGCAATTTCGCCAATTTTAATTTCAGAGTTCCGTTCACTCTTTCTACAGCCCCTCCTGACTGAGGATGGTAACTGCAGTGGTTTCTGAGATCAATCTGCAGGGCAGTGGACAGAGAGGAGATTACCTGGTTAACAAAATGTGTTCCATTGTCTGAAGACAGACGTGTGGGAATTCCCCATCTGGGAATTATTTCTCGTATCAATGTTTTTACCACCGCGTCCGCGGTGCTGCGACTGCATGGGAAAGCTTCAATCCATTTGGAAAACATGTCAATAATTACTAAGCAATATTTCTTCCCTTCACAGGGCGTTAGTTCAATGAAATCCATCATCAAATACTCAAAAGGAGCTTCTGGGTTTGGCTGCGAGCCCGCAGCCACAGACACTCCCTTTCCAATGTTATAAGCAGCACAAATCAAACACCGTTTACAAAAACTTTCGGCAAAACTGTTAAACCCTTTTGTATACCAGTATTTCTTTAATAACTCAATCATCCCTCTTTTTCACATGGGGTCCTGACCTTGAGTCAATTTAGCAAGGAAGGGAAAACAAGACCTGGGAAGTTACGGCCCGAGAGCCCTCTGCCAGCCACACCCCAGAGTCTGTGAGGTTGCAGTGTAAGCGCCAATCTCACAGTTCTTTGGAGTCTGCTGTGACCTGTAAGCGAACAACATCATTAAGGGAGAGAAAATCATGTGTCGTCGATGACAGGAGTGGCATCTTCAAGAGAGGTGAGCCAGAAGAGTTAGCTGCTGCCTTGGTAGATTCATCAGCATGAGCATTACCTAAGGAAACAGGGTCAGAGGAAGAAGTGCGAGCTTGACATTTATTACTGAAATGCCAGAGGGCAAAAGGATAGCTTCCAAAAGGGAGGAAACAAGGGAGGAGTGCTGAATAGTCTTCCCTGAAGATGTGAGGAAGCCGCGCTGCTTCCAGAGAGCGCCAAAATCGTGAACAATGCCGAAAGCATATTGAGAGTCAGTATAAATATTGACAAAGTAGCCAGAGGCCAAAAAACAGGTGTGTGTAAGAGCAAAAAGTTCAGCCACCTTTGCCGACAAGTGAGAGGGCAAACGCGTGCTTTCGATCAGAGAATATGAGGTGACGACAACATATGCAACACTGGGGCCTGCATCAGTACGGGAGGCAGAGCCATCAACAAAAAATTTAAAATCAGGGTTAGTCAGGAGTTCTTCTGATAAATCGATACGAGGCGAGGAAGTTTCATCAATGTCGGTGGAGCAATCGTGAGCTTCACCGGCATCAGCTGTGGGTAAAAGAGTAGCAGGGTTAAAAACATAGCGGTGAAGAGAAACATGGGACATGGTGAGCAAAATATTCTGATATTGCAAGAGACTAGCAGGTGTAAGATGTTGTGTTTTTGCGACAGCATCCACAAGTGACAGCATCCAAGCATTTAGAGTAATACCCAACAGCACGGTAAGTGTCACCATGAATTTGGGTAAGAACAGCAGACATGAACCCATGGGACTCAGACACTAAAAGATGAAAAGGACGGGAGTGGTCGGGTAGGCCTAGGCATGGTGCGGACATTAGAGCGCGTTTTAAAGCCAAAAAGGCCTGATAACCTTCTGGGGACCATTAGATGGGGTCAGAGGCAGACAATTTGGTTGCATAGATGAGATTGCGCAGGGGCTGTGTCAGGGCAGCATAGTCCATGAGCCATGGGCGGCAGTACCCGGCCACACCCAAAACAGATATCATCTGCTGTTTAGTCACTGGTTTTGGCATATTCTGGATGGCCTGAATTCTATCTCTAGAGATGGAGCGACCCTCAGTGGGGAGTTCATGATCAAGGTACCGAGCAGAGGATTGACAGAGTTGGGCCTTAGCTCGAGAGACCTTGTGGCCTTTCTCAGCTAAGAAAAGGAGGAGGCTGAGTGTATCAGTCTCACAGGCAGGTTTAGAGGGGGAGCACAACAAAAGGTCATCAACATATTGAACCAAAGTGCTGCCCTGCAGAGGAAAAAAGGCCTCCAGGTTGCGAGACATTTCATGGGAAAAGATGGCAGGGGCCTCAGTATACCCCTGTGGCAACACAGTCCAAGTCCATCGTTTGCCACGAAAAGTGAAAGCAAACCAAAACTGAGAATCAGGGTGCACAGGGATACTGAGAAACGCGTTGGCCAAATCAATAACACTGAAACACATGTAATTCGGTGGAACCTGAGAAAGGATGGTCACAACACTGGGCACAACACAGACCCAGGCATAAACTGCAGAATTGACTAACCAAAGATCTTGTACAAATCGATATTCACCATTGGGTTTTCTGGCAAAATAGGGATGTTACAAGGGGAGTCAGGGCAAGGGATGATGGCACCTTGAGAGACAAGACCTTGAAAAACAGCAGTGATACCCTCCTCAGCGGCCTTACTGAGGGGGTATTGGGCCTTATAAGGCCTGTGAGTGGATTTAGGGTGTATGACATCAGGGGCAGCACCATGTAGGTGGCCTATGTCGGTCTTACTTTGGGCCCACAACGAAGAGGGGACTTGAGAGAGTCAGAGAGCCAGTCAGGGTCTGGGACAGTAGGAAGCTGGGGAAAAACAGCACATAAGGGGGAGTGTATTGAAAAACCTTGAAGAACTTTGTAATTAGTTTTTGACAACAAATCCCATCACATAATGTTTACGGGGTAGGAAGAGGAATAAATAAAATGATGTGTGGTCTGGAAAGTGTTACATAGAACTAGAAGGGGCTCTGTGAGTTTCTCAAACATGGGAATGCCTGATGTACCCACAGTGCGGATGGCGTCTGTGGAAGGTGTGAGGGCTAAATCAGAGCGACGCAGGACAGAGAGGGAGGCACCAGTGTCCAATAAAAAAGGAAGAGTCTTTTTGTTGATTGAGAGGTTGATATAGGGGATGTCAGAGGGGCTGTCAGAAACCTGGAGCATAATGTCATGTAGGCAAGTAGCGCAATCAGGGTCTGCACAGTCAGTGTAAATGAGTTCACAAGGAAAAGAACAACATGTTGGGCAGTCAGCACGAGCACAACCAGCGCAGTCCAGGGGGTCAGCATGATGAAAATGGTTTAGGTCTCTTCTGCCAAACAGCGGTCATATCAGGACATGGGCTTGGGCAGGCCCATTCAGCTGACTGCGCGTGGCGTCAGTAGGGGTGTCCCTGTGGGACACATGGGCAGGGGGTCCATGCCAGGAGGGGGAATCTTTTCTGTCCTGGCTCTGGCCTCCAGGACAGTAGGCCTCATTCATCCAGAGTGTACCATAGCTTACTGGTCAGGTAAGCTCAGTATGTTATCTGTGTAGGCTGAGTTCTCCCTCGGATGCTATAGCTCTGCAGTTTGTGCTGACCACTTGGAGTGGGACCAGATGGCTTGGCTGGTTTGGACACGCGTGTTTCAGAGGACTCTTGTGTGTGTTAGTTTTAGGGTAAAATATGGACAATGTAAATTCCTCCCAGTTTTACCATGAGGATAGGGAGGCCTTCATGATGAATATGTTTCTCAAATTGTATATGAAACATTTATTCATTTATAGTTACATTTGTTCTTATTACCAATTCTCCACCCAGGTACATCCTTTTTCAATGGTACCATAATAATGATTCATTATCATATCCAACACTGAAATGCCAAGGTCTAGATACCAATTCACACAGCCATTCTTGCTCCATTGTTCCCATCCCTTAGAATACTTCCCACCTCAGGTCTAGGAGGCAGGGACCCCATTGGTCTTGTTTGCATTGATCATGATAATCTTCATGAATTGATCACTCAGATTAGTTTCTTGATCATGTAAATCCTTAACCAGATACACCTCTACCTTGAAATAATGCGCTCTGCAAAAATGGTTTTGAAACAACTGGTTGATGTATAGGAAACAGAGGGTGTTGATAAGAGGAGTTCTAACTGGAGTGAGGTTCTTAGTGGAGTTCTACAGGGGTCAGTATTAGGGCCTGTGCTTTTTCTAATCTATATTAATGTCAAAGTTGTGGGCCGACACCTGGCAGATGAAATTTAATGTGGACAAGTGCAAGGTAATACATGCAGGTAACAAAAATGTCCACTATAATTACACTATGGGAGGAATAGATGGAACTAGATGAAGTAACACATGAGAAAGACCTAGGAGTCTACGTGGACTCCTCACTTTCTCCAGCCAAACAATGTGGGGAAGCAATAAAAAAGGCAAACAGGATGTTAGGGTATATTGTCAAAAGTGTAGAATTTAAAACAAGGGCAGTAATATTCAGACTGTACAATGCACTAGTTAGAGCTCATCTGGATACTGTGGACAGTTCTGGGCTCCACACTTCAAGAAAGATATCGCTGCTCTAGAGGCAGTTCAGAGGAGAGAAACCAGACTTATTCCAGGTCTGAAGGGAAAGTCCTACTGAGAGACTGAGGGACCTGAACCTTTTCACCCTGGAACAGAGGAGACTACGTGGGGACTTGATTCAAGTCTTCAAAATCATGAAAGGCAATGACCACATCAAACCAGAGGAGCTTTTCCAAATCAGCAGGGACACACGGACCCAGGGACAGAAATGGAAATTGGGCTTCAAGACATTCAAGGACATTCAAGGATTACTTAATATACAGTATAACATAGTTGGCTAAGTGACAAAGTGGTGTATGATCCTATTTGCTACAATACCAAAATGCTATTTTTCCAGGAATTGGTAAGGATGTGTAATTAAAAGCATTTTCTGATATTTTATGTGAATTTTGCATTTTCCTAAGCACTACACACAACAAACGATTGATGTCTGATGAAACCTAGCCCACATGGTTGCATTTAGCAATGTTTAGTACCTGTGTTGTTAATACACTATGTTGTAAGTAAACTTATACAATTATTGTAATTAAAGAAAAGAGGTACAATTTAACCATTGTAGAACAAATATATTTACTCCATACACCATTTTAGTTCTAACATAATTTATTTACTGATATTATGCCATTTCACCTGTAACGCGATAAGATTTTTTGGCTCCTGAGGACCGCATTATATTGAGGTAGTGGTGTACTTCTATTGTACCATATAACCCTTGATGAAAGGGTTTCACACAGCTAGAGAGAGTATTGGCCATTTATATTCTATTTCTGCCAGTACCAAAACATTCCCAACTGAAATTAACACTGTTTTTCTTCTGAAGACCACTAATGCATTCTTTCAACAAGCCAAACGGGAAAGGAGAGACTAATAATAATGACACAACATAAAAAGGCAATAGAGCCTACTGAATTAATGGCACAGAGAGTCCACATAAGTATGCATTTGTCTATCTGTTGTCCATATGAACCCCTTTGCCAACTCCCACACCCTCACAAAATTGCGCCAACCAAAAAGAAATACCCAACACTGGATCAATAAAACACAGTCCAAGGTTTACTTTTACAGTCTTTTTATATAAAGCAAATGGTTACAAAGGGAAAGTGAGGGGCGTACTATATGTGTGAATATAGTACAGAAACAAGTTCAGCTTGGCTTACACAGCTCTTCCCATGGGCCAGGCAGCCTGTAACAGCACTGTGCTTTTCTCTGAAATACAGCTCAACCCACCACTCACGAGAAACACAAAGAACCACTGTCCAGTCCCTGAAATCTGCAAGCTGCTTTATGACAAGTGATTGTTTTCTTTCCCCTATTTTTTCTTCCATTATTTGAAGAATACCATTAGGTTAAATAGGAGCCTACCCGTGACTTTTTCACTGTTTCATAAAGCACTGTCTTGGTGGGTTATGATGAAGTAGATTGTGTGCATACACTCTGTTCTGTAGATCTCTTATGATACAGACTGTACAGTTTGAGAAACTAAGCCATCTAATCTATTTGTTCTGTTTTGTTTAATTTTCTCTGAACCATAAAGATTAAAAGCAATGGGAGATCAAATGATTGGCATTAATTCCCTAACAATAAAAGTCTTATTGTATTATTGGTTCAAATTAATAAATATTAGTAGAAATATATAGATTATTTACACCTGTAGACCATTCTCACCTTCTCATTATACCTTTGTTTGTATGTATAGTAATATTGCTTCCCTTGTGATGTTGTGTATAGGCATGTTGATATTTGTTAAACTATGTAAGTTACTTTGGATACTGGCATTTCTTAAACAAAATAATAGTATGAACCTACAATCTGCATTATGGAAGAGGTCACTTAGAACTCCAATGCCAGTCTCAGGAGATTAGGCTTTTGAGCTCCACTGATGTGGTATTTTGGTCTCTGCTCAACACCCTGGAGATATCAACAGATAATCTGGCACAGTGCATATTGACCATGGTATAACTGTACAGGGCCCTTACTCTCAGGTTGAAGGTTGGTCTGCAGGGTGTAAATCATTGTATGAAGACTCCTATGTTTATTGTAAGCAATTGTGCATTCTGTTGTGAAGTGTGAGGTAGGTAGAGGCATCTTAGAGCCACCAACTGTGATCCTGCATAGCTACAGATTTTTCAATTCTGTGAAACTGGTTAGTAAAAGCATTATTGTGCACAAAGTTAAAATGAAAGAAAATAGCAGGGTTTGACTACTTTGCCTATAAAAGTTGCACTATACCATAACTGGGCAAAACTAAGCCATTGTTATCTGATCCAGGCTAGCAGAGATAAGAGATTAAAATGTCCTAAAAAGAGTATTTTTCCATAGCACCCCTCCACTCCCCCTTCCTTACAGTCTCCTCTTTAAAATAGATGTAACAAAATCTTGATTACATAAAGAGGTGTTTGCACTTTAGTTCTTATCTAGTTTCTGCTTCCTGCACATCTAATTTTATGTTTTCTGTTCAAATCTGACCCGGGACTATCATCTTCTTAAAATTAGAAGTTTTTTGTTGTCATGTTATACCTGCTGACTATTGGTAAAGCATTATGAGTTTTCATATAAAAGAGGATTAGAAAGCTGCATTTGGTTGAATAATCACTTGTATAGCAAGAACAAAACACCACTTACTACTGAATATACATGAACTTAGAAATCATTTAAATAAAGTAAGTCATTATAATGTATGTGTTACATGGACTGTCTGTTTTATATTTTGTGGGGCACATGCAAGAAGAACATCTGATTTATTTCTGTGTGATCCTTCTTAGAAATATGTATTATTTATTATTGGATCTATTTGTTGTAAACCTGCATTGTTCCACACATAGATCACACATTTTATGAACTCCAATGCATATGTGTCCCCATTGATAATGCTGCTTTAGTCATTGGTTTTCTATCCCTAAAAGTTGCAGAAATGTTCAATTTTCTTTGAAATCGGGGTGAAAATCCTGTTTTCACACCAGGTTAGGACAGGGTCAGACAAATTGAGGGCACATTATAAGATGGTGCTAGAGCGAGAGGGATTTCTCTCTTTGTAGGGATTGTAGGCTGTGTAAACCAAGCTTTCGTCACCATCTCCCAGACAGCTGTACTGTACATTTCTATCTTGTTTTTTGAAATCATGACATGAGAAAGTGATGAAAAACAATCACAAGGACAACAAAAAGACATGTGTTATTAAACAAGCACAGCTTGATACAATAATAAAATGCCATGAGATACCACTGGCTTTACAATAAGTTATGACACTTAAGACAATGAAAATGACAAACCCCTTCCATATTGAACCCAACAGACTGGAATGCTTTCCATTAAACACCTGGTAAGCGAGCAGTAAAATATATACAACTATGAACCCAACATATTGGATCATACCAACACCTGACTATTATTATGTTTCTGTAATTGATGAGTTAACATGGGGTGCTTCCAAACACATAGTTATTTGAAACACAAAATAACAGAATACTGCCACGGCTCCTCTGGATTGATCATGATTTGATTTGATTCCATTCAACAAACTGATCAGATATTGAAAGAAAAAGTAAAAGATGATAAAATTATATATATATATATATATATATATATATACATACACACATACACAGCCGAAAGAAACATTCTGAGTTCCATGGAAGCTTTACACAGATGTATTTTTCTGTGGAGAAAAAAAAAGGGTTTGCAATTCTTTTAAACCCTCACCATCTACTCTCTGAAAAATATATCATAAAGTATGCTATTGATGCAGGCAACATTTCTGTCCAACCTGCTTTACCTCACAGTCAATGACAATGTGCAACTGAAAGGTTCAAATGTGTTTTGCAGTCTTGGCACACTCTACCAATACTGTGTGTCCTGACAGTCTCGTTGACATTCCTACTTTTCAAACGTTTTGTTGTTGTTTTGTCATTTATTTATTTTACTTCCCCTGTACTTCTCACAGATATATTACTTTTTCAATTCATGGATCAATTTGAATAGATTTTTCTCTCGGTTAGAAAATTACAAGGGGAAGTAGATCAGTGTTGCACACTTCCTGAGTGCACATCGTTTCACCTGCGGGACTTTTTGTGCAATGTACAATCCTGATTCCCTGAACTCCACATGGACTTACCTCCTTTAAACTCAGTCTGTATTGGAGAACAACTGGCACAACTGATGCTGGAACTGGAGGTTAAAATCATTGGAGATTATAAACAGAAGGTACCTCTTCATTTTAGTCTACAAATATAAGTGTTTTTTTTTAAGGTCATCTGCTGCACCAACAACTTGCTTTATCAAAACATTAAGTTTCTAAACACCAACAAACTTGCCCTTCCTCACTGATCTTTTGTAGAGATCTAGTACATCCTCATACCAAACTGAATTATAATGCCCTTAAATATAAAAATATTCTGAGAATCTAAGTAAAGCAATGCAGTTGCCATCTATGATTTTTTAATTAATTAATTCATTAATTAACTTAATTATTATGATGGTTGCATTTCTGACATACCAGTCTTTGAAAAGCAACAAGACCATCACTAGACATTAAAGCATACTAAGGTAAAAAAAAACAATGAAACAAATGGGTCCTTCCTGGCATCGTAGTGAAAGCCCCCTTTGGTTGTGGTTGTTGACAATCATTCTCACTTGCAGGGCTGTCCAGAGGTAGCAAGACCCACAGCTTGAGTGTATACAGAGGCACAGAGACGTGAGGAGCTGAGGTGACTTGTTGCTTCATGGTGGCAGCAAAACCTGCTGGTGAAAGAGAAGGACTGTAGGGCTGGCAGCGGCCAGCGGTGTCTGTGTGTTTGTGATGCTGCTTTGGAGAGCAGGACACTGCTTCACGAATGACATCCGGTCACACTTCATTCATGCAAAACTGAAGGGCTTTGGCCACTGGTTGGTTTGGTCCCATTGATTATTAGAAAAAAATATATAATATGTAAAATACGCTGGATTTTTTTTTCCTTTTTTTTTTTTTTGTTAAAAGGTGTAGGGTTTTCCGTTATAATGTGTTAGCGTCTATAGAACAGGCAGCAAGTGGCCTTGCTAATAGTGGTTTGGTAGAAAGGGTGAAGAAAGCAGTCAGATATGGGCTTTCCTGTCATCACGTCGTTTCCACTGGACAGTTCTGGCAAAGCAGAGTTCCTTCACCTTGCGCTGAAAGTGCTGACCCCCTAGAGGGATGGGCGGGGTGGGGGACGAGCTGGAGGAGGCACTCTACATGGGGGCGGGGCTTGGGGGGGAGGGGGCAGGGATCCAGTGGGGGAAGGGGGGAATTGGGGTGGCGGGGATGGTGGAGCCGGGGGAGGAGGCAGGATCAGGGAGGTGGGGGGAAGGGCACGGGTTGGAGGAGGGGTGTAAGGAGGAGGGGTGATTGAGGGAGATGACGGCGTTGAGGAGTTGCTAGGCAGGGGGGGGAGGGTGGAGGTGGGGGAGGGAGTGGGGGAGATGGAAGGGCTGTGAGGCGGGGGAGGTAGCAAGCCCTGAGGTGGAGGGGGGCTGCAGCCTCTGGGAGGGGTGTAAATGGGGGTGGAGTGGTGGTTGTAGATGGGGTACCGAGGTGGTGAGCTTGTTTTCACTCGGGTGAAGTTGATGCATCGGCCCTGCAAGTAAACAGAAAGTGTCATGAGTGTAGGCAGAAGAATTATATCCAGTATACTTTGTTTAGTCTAAAAATATATTCATACAATGAAACTGGCAGGTATGTCTTTATTTATTTTATGACATTACTGATGGAAACAATGTACTGATGGTACAAATGGAAACCTATTTGATTTCCAAGCACTGTGTTCCAAAAAGCAGCTCTGTGACCATCAGTTCAATTTCATATTAAGTCTCACTGAATCAAAACACTAAGGCTGTGAGGTTTGATAAAACTTTAAACTGTAAAAGGATGGAATATGCAGAAAAAACTTCAACAAAACACCTGCAATGTACATTGATCTTTTCCTGTTTGAAGGTCTGATTCAATTGAAATAGCCCAGAGCAGTGCAAGTGACATAGTGAGCAGAGTCTGCTGAAGAAGTGCCCACAGATGGAGTGGAAGTGGGACTTCTCAGGGCAATGGATCTGGGCAGGAATCAGTTGTTACAAAAGCCATGTACATGCCTGTCTCTGCAGCCTGTTTTAGTTAGTTCACCAAAGTTGATATTCAACATAGAAAAAAAACAGTAAAATAATATTTAGTCTGGGATAACACATTTTTCTTATGATACAAAGTCTCTTTCAAAGCTGCAGGAAATCTTTTTTTTTTCAGTTTACAGGACTAGATATTTAGAAACAATAAAATATAATATCAATCTAAGCAAACTAACAAGAAATTAAAATGGTCTAGGACTACATATGTGGATAACAACTACAGCAAAATGTAGACACAGTTGGTAGTAGAACTAATCAAGTAAGATTTCCAAGATATCAAAACAAAGCTAGCCTGCATGATGGAATACGATTTAAGCACTGTTATATTTTGGGGGAGTCGGTGCTGAATTTGCAAAAGTGCAAATGCATTCTTGGTAGCCATGTCTGTTACTGCTTGGCCAAGTGACAGACCAGCTGGAGGCGATGTTTCAATGCAAACCCAGCCTGAGAGGAACTTCAGCTGGGGTGAAACCAGGACACTGTCCCAGCCTGTCTGTGAGAGGCTGTGCAGTTTAACAGTGTGACAGACACCGATGTTTGTATTGCTGCAGTGTGCACAGTGCTCAAATATGCTGTGTTAGTGCCAGAGAAATGGGGTTCTATCTCTCCATCTCATCCTCACATGTGGGATATTTTGTAGTGAGAGAGGAAATGCCTCAGGTGTTGCTACTGAAAGCTGCACACTCAGCTATTGTGACTGTATCTGCAAAGACATGAGGGGAGGCAATCATATTTTAAGTGCATGGGGATATATATATATATATATATATATATAAAGACATAGTCAGCTGGACTATACTCCTGAAAATCAGCCAGCTGCAGAAAAGAGTCTATCACAGGAACTTATTAAACTGTATTGTTGTGCCAGATGTCCTCATGAAAACTCTTGAGTTGCATTTAGGAACTTAAAGAGAGAGCAGTGATATTTAATCCATGTTTTTGTTTCTTTGTGTCTCTGTATGTCTTCCTTTCAGCTGCGATATGTCCCTGTTAATTGTTAATCAGTGTGGTTCTGATATGATTCCTTTATTTAAAGCAGAAGAGATGTAGGCAGCTAATACACACACAGGCGTACACCAAAACCGGCACACCCAATCGCTTCATGGAGAGGACTAATGCGGCTTTCATGCGGCAAACTGAGGAAACCTTGGTCAACTCAAGCCTATAGAACTCAGGCAGTGCTCTGCCACTTGTGTGCCACCCTGTGGGGAATCCTGGTCACAGTTGGCTGGGTAACACTTTATATTATGGTGGTGTTTATAAACACACACAGAAAGCTTATAAATGTATTATATGTATTTTTGTATCACTTTTGAATACTAAGTATATTAATAACAGCTTATAAACATTACTAACATACTAACAAGTGCCTTATTAACACGTCATATGGACAAATGGATTTTGATTAGTAATGTATTCATAGTGTGTTCTATAATGCAGTATTTATAATTTATTAATGCCTATTTGCACTTGCATTAGTTAATTTATTAACACTTACATACACCTTTATTAGTATTTTGTAACTTAGTAATGATGTCCTTTCATTGCATTTTTATGAAATTAATATCCAGATCCTGGCACACCTAATAGATGCACAAAACCACAGGACCACTAGTCAGTGGGTACATCATAATATGTCACATTTCACAGCACTTTAGCTTTTTTGTCACTTTATAAACTCATTTTCTTAGCACAGGCCGAATTACACAAAACATACATATTTTACAGTAAGAGAAGATCAAATACACAATAACTTCTGTGCTGATGAGTGCAACTTTAACTACTGATGTACACCAATCAGCCATAACATTATGACCACCTGCCTAATATTGTGTAGGTCCCACTTTTGCCGCCAAAACAGCCCTGACCCATCGAGGCATGGACTCCACTAGACCTCTGAAGGTGTGCTGTGGTATCTGGCACCAAGACGTTAGCAGCAGATCCTTTAAGTCCTGTAAATTGCGAGGTGGGGCCTGCATGGATCGGACTTGTTTGTCCAGCACATCCCACAGATGCTCGATTGGATTGAGATCTGAGGAATTTGGAGGTCAAGTCAACACCTTGAACTCGTGATTCATCAGACCAGGCCACCTTCTTCCATTGATCCGTGGTCCAGTTCTGATGCTCACGTGCCCATTGTAGGCGCTTTCGGCAGTGGACAGGGGTCAGCATGGGCACCCTGACTGGTCTGCGGCTACGCAGCCCCATACGCAACAAACTGCGATGCACTGTGTGTTCTGACACCTTTCTATCAGAACCAGCATTCTCTTTTTCAGCAATTTGAGCTACAGTAGCTCGTCTGTTGGATCGGACCACACGGGCCAGCCTTCGCTCCCCACGTGCATCAGTGAGCCTTGACCACCCATGACCCTGTCGCCGGTTCACCGCTTTTCCTTCCATGGACCACTTTTGATAAGTACTGACCACTGCAGACCGGGAACAACCCACAAGAGCTGCAGTTTTGCAGATGCTCTGACCCTCTAGCCCTCACAATTTGGCCCTTGTCAAAGTCGCTCAAATCCTTACGCTGCCCATTTTTCCTGCTTCTTACACATCAACTTTGAGGACAAAAAGTTTACTTGCTGTGTAAAATATCCCACCCACTGACAGGTGCCATGATAATGAGATTATCAGTGTTATTCACTTTACCTGTCAGTGGTCATAATGTTATGGCTGATCGGTGTATATATATAGTAACAGCTCACCAAAGGACTTCCTCTCAGCATGCCACATCATAAAATAGCCCCCCCCCCCCCCCATACACAAACGCAGGGGTATTTTCACTGAAAGAGTTAATATGTACAGCAATTAAACAAAACCTTGCTGTCAAAAAGAAAGCACATAAAAAAACAAGGTTTGTAATACAAATGCATAAAAAAGTGCAATAAACCATACTAATATCATTTCATTAATGTGAATTGATTTTTTATTAAGATAATTTATTAAAAGGTTTCCCATCCCTCAGATATGGTTATGAAAGATTTATTTTAAAAAGTTTTTGATAGAGTTTAAAGTCATAATCTGTTGATCATAATCATAATCTCTCTACATTGGTGTCATGTGTTCTGTTTGTTAATATTTCCTTCTTGCCTTCCTTAAAATAAATGATTTAGAAATACCAGTTGTTATTCCTAGCAAAAATGTGAAAACAACTGACATAATTAGTAATTCCAAGAAATAGTTTTTGGCATAAAATGGTGCTTTTAAAAACAACTTTACTATTGGCATTACTTTTTCTGTTAAAGCTTTAAAGCTGTAAACAGTTGTTTTTAAGTAATCTACATCATCTGTCTAATACATTCTATCTGTTCTATTAAAAAAGACAGAATGTTCTCAGAATACATTCTGTTCTATTAATTAGAACAGGCCCGGCTACAGGATTAACTCAGCAAGGGGGCACCAGAAATGACTAAGGGGGCACAAATATTTTCGGCGATAACACAGGATGTATAATAATCGATAGTACAATTACACACAATGTTTTTCAAAACGTCAATGCATGACATTTGTTACAATTAAAAAATGCGTTGACAGATACCGCTCCCGCCGGCCAAGAGCCAGAGGGGGGTGCACACAGAAAACGTTTGGGCAAATGTGTGAGATTTTAGGGACAATGCATGAGAGCGTGAGGAGCCTCAAAGCTATTTGCAGCCGCACACAGTTATCCTGCAACAAGAATACAGGCTACTGCACCGCTTTACAACATGGACAATGAATAACCGGTTAGAAAAAATGCAAGTTATTACAACACAGCTGCATGCACAATAACCATCTAGGGATACAAAATTGATGTAGCCTCGTGGCACCAGGCTTGAGTTGTTTTTTTTTTCTTTCTTTGTTATTACCACAATTATGATTAATATCTTCTTTGTTATGTGTGTCAAAGGGAGGTTGGTTAAAAAAAACAAAAAAGAAAATGTCAAAAAAGTATTGTAGTTTTGTTATAAATAGCCATCAATGTGTCAGTGTTAGTGCTAACCTTGCATTGGATTCCTTACAGCACTTGCCACCCAACTTGCAGCCATCAAACACCCCATTGACATCTTTAGAAAAATGACTGAGTCATACATGACACAGTAAGGAACAAATCAATAGATGTATATACTTCAAAATAAAGGTGAATGAAAGGCACTGTCAGGGCTGAACTGAGTTTATTTAATTTAGAAAAAAGGCAATGTTTCCTGGAACTATATAAGAAAGAACATAAGAGAATTTA
Source organism: Amia ocellicauda (assembly GCF_036373705.1). Lineage (NCBI taxonomy): Eukaryota > Metazoa > Chordata > Actinopteri > Amiiformes > Amiidae > Amia > Amia ocellicauda. The sequence continues at coordinate 38,646,325 of NC_089858.1, read as the reverse complement.
CAAACGAGAGGAGGCCATTCAACCCATCGTGCTCGTTTGGTGTCCATTAATAACGGAGTGACCCAAGGATCCTATCCAGTCTGATATTAAATGTTCCCAAATTTTCAGCTTCAACCACATCGCTGGGGAGATTGTTACAGATTGTGACGCCTCTCTGTGTAAAGAAGTGTCTCCTGTTTTCCGTCTTGAATTTCTTGAAGCCCAATTTCCATTTGTGTCCTCGGGTCTGTGTGTCCCTGCTGATCTGGAAAAGCTCCTCTGGTTTGATGTGGTTGATGCCTTTCATGATTTTGAAGACTTGAATCAAGTCCCCATGTAGTCTCCTCTGTTCCAGGGTGAAAAGGTTCAGGTCCCTCAGTCTCTCAGTAGGACATTCCCTTCAGACCTAGAATAAGTTTGGTTGCTCTCCTCTGAACTGCCTCTAGAGCAGCGATATCTTTCTTGAAGTGTGGAGCCCAGAACTGTACACAGTATTCCAGTAAATCAGGAGACACTTCTTCACACAGAGAGGTGTCACAATCTGGAACAAACTCCCCAGCGATGTGGTTGAAGCTGAAAATTTGGGAACATTTATTATCAGACTGGATAGGATCCAGAATTTTTTTAACATGCAACTGCAGTTGTAGATCATATGCTTTCACATGATCTACAACTGCAGTTGCATGTTAATAAAATTCTAATAGATTAGTAAGACATGATCTACCTCGTCTAAACCCGTGTTGACTATCTCCAAGAATATGGTTTTCAGTAAGATGCTCCTTTATTTTCTGTCTAATCATGTTTTTATATTATGTGATTTAGTGCAGTAAGGAAAATAGACTGAATGTTCTCAAGCACTGTTCACAATCCTTCCAAGGGGAGTTATATCCCAAACGGGTCAAGGGTTAAGGGAGATGTACGCTGAAGTGCTGTGTTTCAGTTTGACTAATAAAAACCCAAATCCTAGAAGTGAAATACACATGCAACAGTAATTCCAATAAAGGGACGAATTAACACAATAACTTCTGGTGTAAGGCCTCAAGGATCACATCAGTAGGGGGTAGAAAGTTGGGAGTAGGTAATAGAGAGTCTAAGGTAGGGGGGGTCTCTTCGGATACATTGACAGAGCCTATATTCCAACCCTGAAGGAAATTGTTGACTGGAAAGCTGTTGCAAATTACAGGCAATTCTGACTGACTTCCTTTTCACTCATTAATAGTGACCACATGTCCTGAAACCCCCTTCTCAGCCAAGTATTCTGTAATTAATCTGCATTGTTGGATATAGTGATTCTGATTTCCAGACACACTAGGATGTGTGCCAAGTAACTATCTCCCCAGAAACAGAGAACCATTCAGAACACAAGAGGTAGCATAGAAAAAGCTTTAACAGAAGTTAAAACTGTCTGATAGGGTGATAGGGTTTAAGAATAATAGTTAGGTAGGAGTTGGTAATTCACAGTTGCATGGTTCACCTAGTTGTTTTTGCATCAAAAAAGTACTAGTAATAATATTATTTGTAGTAGTGGCAGTAGAGTGTTTTTTTCCAACCAAATGAAACAGAATGGTCTTAAGTGCCAGTAGAACTTGCAGGGTTCCATTCTCAAATGGCCATGCTTTAAACATGACAAGCATTCCGGTATGGTACTGTGCCAATAAACACAAGCTACAGATCCCAGTGAGGGACAAAAGATACACATAAAATCAACCCCTGGGGTTGTAGGGGAGCAAGCCTGCATGTAAATTTATCCAGCTTCCGAAAAGTTATATCTGATTTGTTCCAGAGAAATATTATTACACCTGGCTGGTTTACAGAGCCTTGAGGAATGTTAAGTAAAGCAGATACAATAAATAAGTAACCAGAATGAGATGAACAGTACTGCTGTCTGCGAGTTTACTGATTACAAGGGTGAAACACTGTTGTCCTAGAGGGCCTTTGAATCATTAGCACCTTAAGGACTGGAAATTGTTGTTAAAGTGATCTGCTTGATACAAGCTTAATTTGGTAATTCAGGTGGAAAGGAAACCTGAAGACACTGTTAGCGCTTTTCCACCAACAAGGAGCCGGTGCTGGAGCCGAGCCAGTGCTCGGCCTGGGATCCAGCTGATCTTTTTGGGAACCTTCCCGCTTTTCCACCGGTTTTGGAACCGAACGCTGACGTCACTGGTGTGGGCGTTCCCAAGCGCGGAGTAGAAGAGAAACACAGCAGTAATAATCAGCACCGAGGACCGCGACTTTAAACCCTATTATACATCACAATCAAACTCATTGTGAAAAGCAAAACAAAAAACGCGAGATCACATGTAGACAAGCAGAAACGAAAATACAACTATACGAATACGCTAACTCATCCTTTTATTTGTATTGATTATTATTGATGCATTAAGGGATTTACACCGATTCACTATTTCAGACACTTTTACTGTATTGAATAAAATACAAGATAGAGTTAATATGCATTCGTCACCGCGCACACAGTTCATTATGAATATACTTTGTATGAGTGGATAGATTTTCATTCATTCTGTGGCATATTTTTACTTTTATTCTTATTTAAAAAACAATGACTATAGGCTAGCCTATTGATTGTGGATGGGGGTGTTTGCGGTGCAGTCGCGGGCAGATCAATAACCTGTCGGATGATCTCAGGTGATATTAATGGTTTGATGGGAAATTGTGCTTATTGATGAAGTCTGGGATGATGGTCCCAAATCACTGTTACATTGTCCCTGTTGCCAGACACGAAGCAATGCTCTTGTGTGTTGAAAGTCACCCTGGATAAGAGCGTCTGCTAACAAATACACAATAATAATAATAATCCATTGTCAGCACTGCTGGCATGTGAGCACAAAGCGCATCACTGTGTATTTGATCTTCTCTTACTGTACAATACGTATGTTTTGTGTAATTCGCCCTGTGCTAAGAACATGAATGTATTCATACATTACTGATCATGCGCAAACCAACCCGGGACACATGACGCTGGATTCAGAGTAACACCGGACCAGTTTATGACCATTTCATTAACAAACAACATTTCTGTTCAATCTATATCGTCGCATTAACTCTCATCATCATAATATCGTCACGGAAGCTGCGCTCAGTCGTCTCTCATCGCTGCCATTTGCCAACTCCTAACTAGTCATTGACCTGTGAGGCCATATTGTCACTGTAGTGTCTCTGACAGACCGCAGTTCGCTGCTCATTTCGCTCATTTTTTATCAAAACTCTCCTCACTGCTCGCGTCTCTGCTGGCATTGTAAACATGGCGGCTGCGCTCCGGCCAATCACTTTTGGTGGAGATGACTTAACCCCGCCCCCCGGCTCCTGACGTCACTGGTTCTTAGGTTCCAGACCAGCAAGTTTTTGGTGCCAGAAAAAGCGGCTCCGTGCGGCCGGGAGCCAGTTCTTTTGCGGTGGAAAAGCAAAAAATGGTTCCAAATTAGGCACCAGGTCCGAACTAGCACCGGCTCCTTGTCGGTGGAAAAGCGCTGTGTGTGCTTTCATGCCATCCTGACCTATTGAAACCAAACAGTGGACCTTCACTTTTTTTTTTTTTTTTTTACAGGTCACACTAAAATCAGTAGTTCCTAAAGACTTGTTGATCAATGAATGAAGTCCAGTCACTTTTTCAAATTAGGGGATTGTGGTCCTTGAAGGGCTGATGTTCCCCATTACTGAATTTACCAAAATACCTGCACAGTTGTTCCTAATATCTTTATAAATGTATGGTTTATGGATGAGCTTTAGAACATACTGGATTGGGGCTCTTCAAGACTAGGGTTGGAAACCCCTGTTCTAGAGAATAGGCACTGCACAACTTTTTTAATCAATGGCACTTCAATGATACAATCCCATTGACCCATGGGACATACAGGACATACAACCATGTACGGGGTGGGGACATAGCCTCATAACTCTATATAGTTCTTTATGTTGTTGCTGCAATAACTAACGAGTTAAGCAGCTTTGAAAGAGAGGGAATACAGATGTTAGAAGCTCTCATTACTTGGAGACCTGTTTCTTTTCCCTCCATATTAACTAACATTAATAATCTGTTACACTTTAGATTATCAATAGCAAAGCCTGTGTGGTACTAAAGCCTATGTAATTTTACTGAAAAATGCAGAAATGGAACCTTTGATTAGCAGACAATCCATTAAGAAAGAACAAATATTTGTGTTTAATTGAAATGATTTGCCTGCAAAATTACACAACCCCTCTAAGAGTCTGTAGGGAGATAATCAAATCACAGGATGCTGAATCCAAGAAATGCACATGCTTCATCCAAACAGATGAGATCAATTGTTTGCAGAGCTGTGTGGCGGTGATGCAATCCACTTGTTTTTGTGCAGGCTCTCTGGTGTGATGTCAGTGGAAGAAGTGGAGTGAATGAATGTGCAGTGACCGAGGTTTGTGAAGCCTCCACTTTATTATATCTGTTTAAACTACCTTGTGGGATCTGTTGTTACTCTGAACAGTAAATCAGGAGACACTGATCAGGAGATGCCTCCAAAACGTCACGTCATTAATCTAAAAGGCTGCCTTAATCTTCCTCACAGCCCTTCACTTCTCCTCTCTGTTTCAGGGTGTAATTTTTGTCCATCTTACTGTATGACTCCAGTATGACTCTGCGTAGCTGACGATGTTTCATGCTGTTGGGGGAAAGTCATGCTCCCTTTCAACAGACTTAGTACACAGCAATGTTTTGCTAAGAATACATTCTTATTGGAAAAATGTTATGTTTTGCATGAAGACCTGCATGGGGTCGTCCAGTAAACTCCACAGATGTTTAGGTAAATTGTTGCTTGCTTTCCAGAAGAAGTGCTAATAGATTATTTTGATAATAGCCGAGTAAGTTGCTGCTGCGTTGCACTGGTAAGAAAGTGTGGCAGGTTGAAGGGTCAGGTCACGGTTTTTGGACAGAGAGAAAAGGTAAGTTTCTTGATCCAAGAGAGAAATGTTAGATTTGTTAAGTCCATTGAACTGATTTATTTAGCTCTAAGAAGCATATCTATATAAATACTAAAAGATTGGATTTATATATTTATCTATATTTAACCCCAGAGGTCATTTCCAAGGGAATTGAGGCCCGAAGCTTCATTCTTAAAGTCATATGTTCTTTCATATTATCCTATTTAAATTTGTTTTGCTTGGAAGATTATTCCCATGGAAAAGTATTCTCAGTGCTAAGGGAGGTGAAGCAAAGTTTTGCTAGTCCTCTGCAAGCCCTGATTGCCCAAGTTAATTTGATTGCAATACAGTGGGTCAATATCCAAATCAAGAAGAAACGACAGCAGTCAGAGAATCAAAGAGTCAGCTACTAGGAAGTAGCGAAAAACAAGCTTGTGTGATGGGATGTCTGAGGTACCTTTAGCCCTTTAATCTGAAGAGCAGCTGTTGGGACATGTATCATTATAGAACCTGGCGGAGCAAAGCCTGGCCAAGAAAGACAAATGGCATTCTTGGTCCTGTTGGAATAACCTAATGCCAATCCCACAGGAAGATCAAAGCGAATGCAAACTCCTGCTCTTCCATTCAGGGCTGGACTCCCCTAGAGACCCCGCATTACCGGCCTTCGCACAGACCTCCAATATGGAAATCGAGTGTGGCAGCAATAGGGGCCAGATACAGCTCATCAATCGGGGAGGGGGTTTGATTTCACTCTGCCACTTGAGCAAGCAAGAAAGAAAATAATCTAGGTATAGAATTGTGGAAATACATATTGCAGCCTTTTGGTTTAACAAAAGGATTAAAGCTTGTTAGCTTGTGCTATCTAAGGTGACAAATTTTACATGAAGCACCAAGGGGAAATATAGTTGAATCTTGTTCTTCTGTTAGGTCATATCATGTTGTGGACATTTTTAAACCTTGGTTGCTGACCATGCTTAGATATTCTGTGCATTGTTTCAATGCAAATCTAACCTTTCACCATTTTTGTATCTATATAATCTACACGTTACACAAGCAATGGAGCTTCAGAACTCATTATAGTGAAAGCTAACCCAACTCCTCCTCTGCCTTTTGTTTCTTTCCCCCTCTAGGACTGCAGATCTACATTGTGTAAAATAGGATCAAGTGACACAAACAGACCAAAATACGTAAGTAACCACAGTTCCAGAACAACATAGCTAAGCTCTTGAGTTATGAAACGCTTATGTTCTTCACAGTTGGGTGAGTCACGGCTGAAGCCTGGTTTGGAGATTGTATTATTTATTACATTATGACTGTATAACCTCCAATTTCACACTCACTACCAGAAACAATTAATTTCAAAGTGCTTTTCTTGTGGTGTTTGAGTTGTCTCCTCTCTCCCGCTCTTCTCCCTCTCCCTCTCCTTCTCCTTCCTTGTTTTCCCTCCTCATATTCTCTCTCCTTGCCTGCTTTTGTCTTCCTCTGTGTCCCAAATCGTCACAGCTACCCTTTCAATCTCCTCTCACTTACTGCTTTCTGCATCTTTTCACTGCATCACTTCTTCACTCTCCTCTTCTTCTCTTTGCTCTGCCTTTCAGCCTTTGCTTCTCTGCTTCTGCCTCGCCCCCCCACTTCCTTTCCCTCATTCCCTCTTTGTCATGTTCTTAGTTTCCATGGTATTCATCCCACATTAAAGACATTCCCCAAGCAGATACATAGCGTAGGACCCTCAGGCACATCCTTGGTAAACTGTGCTTAATTAATCCAGGACAGTGAACTTTCATGTGGCCAGCAACCAATTACCTGCTGCTTCCAGAGTTCCTTAGATCTGCAAAGCCAAGATAATTACAAGCCTTTGCAGGGAAGAGAACTGTGCTGATCTGTGTTGAATCTGGCATTGGGAAGGCATGGCCAAACGCAAGCATTGATATTCAATTTCTGCATGAACCTCAGGGACTAGTTGATGACATAATCTGCAGTTTCCAGTGATTTCATTTCTGACACTTGCACTGAGACTTGAGCCAAAATCTCAGTTGGCACATTGTTGTTCTTAATCTCCACAAAGCCGGAGGAGGTGAGGTCTTGTAGGAAGTTTTTCACTGCTACCCACGATTTAATGCATAGAGCTTTGCTAGTGAGCTGGTGTGCTGCTAATTTGCTTCCCCCTTTTACACTTCTAAAAGAATAGCTTTGATAAGTAGTTTCAGAAGTAATTTTTTTTACTGGAACGTAATGGCAAAAACACACTGAATAAGAGCCAGAATAAAGCATCTCGGTAGAATGCATATAACAGAACACGTGAGAAAGAAGAAAAAGAAACACAGGACCACACTTTTAATAAAATATGTTATATAACATTCCATTTCAAGAGTAATATTAATTTGAATAGAGATTGAAGCTCTATTTTATTTTCCTATTTCTTGCATCCCCCCCAGAAATATATCGAATTACACAGAAGGTGGGTTAAATGGTAGATGCTGTTTTCTACTTTATTAGTTATTTATTTATTTCAAACTAGCTATGAAAATAGCTACGTGTTTGGTTCTCTCCTTTCTTCATCTGCCACACAGAACTAGTACTGAAGCAAGTGTATATCCAATTAGTTTCAAACCCCCAAAAGATTTACCTAGACCAAGGTTATACAAATCTGAAAAATACTTTAATAATAACCTCCCCCCTACCCAGCTGTCAACAAGACTTCCCCCAAACCCCCAGGACATTCCCCCAGTAGAGGATGTTAATGCAGACAGACCCTGGTTCTGTCCAGTTGCTGTAATAGAGAAAGAGTCTAATTGACTGCTTCTAATGACTTCAGCAGACTGAGTAAATTCCTGGAGGCAGGCACCGCATACAGGCAGCCCTGCAGCTCTCCAGTCTGAATGCCAGCTCACCGCATGCCTTCCCATAAGCCCTCTCTCTCTGCTTTGTGTGCACCCGTTATTACAAACAGCTGTGCCTTTACCATGATTTTCAGTACATCCAAGCTCCCCCCCAACACACGCACGCACGCACGCACGCACACACACACACACACACACATGCACAAGCACACACACACACACACACACACACACACACACACACACATACACACATACACATATCACAAGACTAATTTAATGCCAGAGACTAGGGGAGTGGGTGCTACCACTGTTGAGGAAAAAGGGAGAGGTGCTGTCATTTGAATAGATCTAAAAGGAATGCCAGTCTTTGTCCACTCTGCTCTCTACTGTCCACACGTTAACAGGGACAAAACATGACTCTCATGCCTATAGAGTGGGATAATGAAAATATAATATTTTTTTTAATTTTGTTTAGCATCAAGCCAGTCCGGGGACACAAGCTTTTTGTTTTCTTGCCCAAACCCAAACCTTTGTCATCTCCAGACGATGACAGTGAGCTTGGCTGCAGAACGGTGGTCTTCCTTAATTTGAAAAAGCTTTCTGTTTCAGAGGTTGCATAATGGTAGTCCTTTTTATAGCACTTTTTTTGCCCCTGTGACTCCTGGTACTTTGCACCACAAACACTTTTAGAGTTCAGCCATTAGCTTACCGTAAAACTTCAATTAAATGCCCCCGGTGTTTATTCCAAATAACTGCAAGAAGCCCCGGCGTCAATTGGAGACCGGCGTTTGTATTAACATGACATCATGGACTCATGCAGGGTAAGAAGAGCCTGGAAACATTGCTTCGATGTATGAGTAGGCTAATAGGCCAGGCTTTTATTTATTTGTATTTTAAATTATTATTATTTTTTAATAATTTGCTTTCCAAAGATGCAAACAAATCACATTCAATGTATGGTGAAATATACACTGGATTCAAGATACCAATAATTCTGTTAGCAATCTATAATTCCACATACTGTGAACTCTTGATAAATAAACAAAAAGCACTTCAACAAAACTGTGGAAATACGCTTTAAACCAAACCATCAACATTATACTTAATTAATGCATAATTTATGTCGCAATTGACAGTTCAATCACTACAATTAACATCAATACAAATATACAGATATATATATATATATATATATATATATATATATATATATATATATATATATATATATATACATATAGCTGTATATCTGTATTGCTGTTAATTGCATTGCATATTGCATATGAGAAATATGTTAATAAAAACACACGTGATGGTGTATATATAGGGTATATATATTTACTGAAAACAAGAAAGATGCAGATTCAAATGTGTGAATACATCTTTAGAAACTGTATCGATTTCCCTTTTCTTTGTTAATAAAACATTGTCAAGTATTGTCGGCATTTATTAGAGACCAGCTTTTGTTTACATTATTATGCAAATCAACCCAGCAACTATTGGAGACCGGCGGCTATTTGAGACCCAGTGAGTATTGGAAGTTTTATGGTATATACTTTTTAATTTAATTGTATTTTGTTCCTTAAAGTCTTGGGCATTCAACTCAAAATAAAAAATAGTTTAAAAAATAATGGGCTTAGAAATGTATATGTTTACTGATTTCCCTGTGTGTTAGACATCAGGTGATTCCAAAAAGTAGAAATTTGTATTTGAATTAAAGTAGAGTTGAGCATTTTATAAGGCGACATCCTCTTTCTTTCCCGCCAGATTAATCATTCTCTTTCATTGCTTTCCACAGTGCTGATTAATTAAAACATATGCAGCTGTTCTTTAGTTTTAAGTATTATTTACTGTCATTATTTACCCTGCTAGTAAACCCCCTTTAAACAGTGGATTATACATTAATATAATATTAATATTATAATGCTTTATAACAGTTATATCAGTTAATACATAGTGTATACAATGTTAATATATGTCTAATAACATCTATGATTGAACATTGGAACCCCAGTTTTGTTGTCTGATAACTACAACAACTCACCTTTTGGGTGTTCTCACTTTTAATTTATAATTCTATATAAGAACATTCATAATGTGTGAATAAGTTTTGTTATTCATCATCTGATAATATTATACAGATTAGAATGTATGTAACCTTGCAGTGATTCCCTCTGGAAGATTTAAAACTGAGTGTTTCAGCAGAAAGATTAGACCTGCAAGTTGAAAGGAGACACACAGGCCTAGTGGCAGAGGGTTTGGGTAATGAGGTAATATGAACCCTAAAGTCTACAGCTGGGATTTGAGGGGAGATGACACCCTGCAGGTGTCCTCAGCCGTCCATTCCTGCAGTGCCTTTCCAAGAGGAAGTGGCTTTGCATTCCTGAATGGCAAATGTATTGGCCAGGAGTGCATTGTGACCACAAATGGATCTGATTTCCTTAAGCTTCAGAACGGCACACACCACTGGGCTCTTACAGTGGTGGAATGAAGCAGAGTAATGACAGTCATTATGAAGTTTCTCCATCTGCCTTTATTGGACTGTCTGTCTGTGTTTCAATCGCCAAGAATGGGAACAGACGTCTCTGCACAATTCTCACCCTTTTATTAGAAAACAAACTAGAAAAGAACATTTTAATGGGGAATTTGAAGCTGACAGAAGATTCCTGGGAAGAACCCTGGAACTGAGAAAGTGTAGCATATGAATTGGACTCATGTAAAGTTGGGTAAAAGTTGCTCTTACCTTGTCACCAGGCTGGGGTCTCATCACTGACACACGGTCGTAGCCTTTCCTTAGCAGAACCCACAGGGCATCCAGCTTGCCCTGCAGAAACGAAACACCACTGATCAGTGACCATTTTCGATGTGGAATCTCTGTCTCTCTGCATAAGAACTCAGAAGGCTTCTCAGTTGTGTCATAAAAAAGCAGTCTCTTAGGAACCTCAAAGCCCAAGGTCATTAACCTGATTAGGACTTGAGTGCGAAGTAGTTTAAGGTTGGTGATTCTGAATAGAGTGGAGCCAAAAAACTGTGAGCCCTTTGAATGTAATACAATGTCTTCTACTTTATTTTTACTTGCTTCCTGGCCTACATGGAGGCCATTGACATGCTGGGAATGATTAGTTTGGATGGCTTCAGGTTATTTCCTTATATTTGGTTGTAAATCCACTAAACATTAGAAGAATCAGGAATGTCAAAAGACACAAATGAGGCTTCAATGGGACTGTACTGTAGAATCATTAAATTAAAAAAACTATTAAATGCAAAACCTGATTGGTTAAATAATAATAATAATAATAATAATAATAATAATAATAATAATAATAATAATACTCCAGTGCTCGATAGCATAAAGAAATGAGTAAGAGCGAGAAAAAAACACCAGAGGGAAAATAATCTGTTTTTCTTTGAAAACCGCTAGCTCTGCAGCTTCAGTCTTTCCCAAGGTCATTTCAGTTCATGTCTGGTTCCTATTATCAATCCTCCAGCTGATCTTTATTTATGAAACAATAGATTAACTCGCTGTTTGCCCAGACAAGGGGCAGGCACTTTTTAGGAAGTTACTTTTTAGGGAAGATGATCCCATGATCAGCTCTGGCAGATGCAGGACACTGGGGGGCGTTATACCCACTGATCGTCGCTTCATAGTGGACTGACCGACTCTGTTAACTTTGCCCAACTCATTAATTCATTTTACATTTCCCCCTTCTGTACTTTCAAGGCGTTACTAAACAAGTACACAAACAAGCCCATAAATCACCATTATGCTTTAAAATGCTTAACCCTATAGTTTGAAATAGATTCCACACTTGAACTTTGAAAGAAACTCTGAGAAAAACACTTTCCTGCAATTAGGAATCTGATCTTTCTTGTCAAACTGTTAACCGACTCGGCTCTACACTATGGCTTCTGCGCTTCACACGGGAGAGATGTAGGCAGTGAACATACACACTCTCATCCTCCAAAGTGTGCGCTGCCAAGCCACCTGCTATCTTTCTACACAGTGAGTCAACAGTGCAAGAAACTGGTTTAGCTCTCACTGCAGACTTACAGATGGTCATGGGCCAGCTCAGGCACACCCAACATTGGCACCACTTCCATTCATAGTCTGCTGTGACATGATCCACATTGGAATAGCAATGTCTGGACTATAAGGCTTAAACTACACTCTGAGCATAGGCTTTTAAAGGTTCCTATTTTACTCTATATTCCAGCCCCACCCACCCTAGAGAAATATACATGTCTACCTGGAGGAAACAAAGCAGTAGAGACTGAGAACTGGCAGCAACTTCATATAGTTGGTATATCAGACAAGATGCGCACATTCCTCAGTTGCATAACATTGTTTATAATGTGCTTTAAAGAAGAATCAGTTTTGTGTTCAGAAGATATAAATAACCCATGGACTGGAGAGCAGAAGAACCATTAAAGTTCTGTCTCCTAGTCACTCTCTCTATATTTGTTATGGATGGGTTTAAGTGTGGTTCGGTAAAAAAGTAGATTTGTATTGATGTAATGAAGACTTTTGTATGGTTAAGGTTGGAGAATGGATTTGACTGGGGTCTCATGATCAGAGTGAAGTTTAAAGACTGGACAGGTACACTACCTTAATGGGAGAGTACCACTTCCGGGGCCCGGGGGGCTTGCGCATGCCATTGTTGAGGGTGCGAGCAGGGGACAGCTCAAACTCCTGCTCGGGCATCTTCACCCGGGCGTTCTTGGCCTTCTCCAGCTTGGCGCCCTCCTCTGTGGAGCCCTTCTCACCCCAGCGGACCTGCAAACAACAGCCCCACTCCTGTTACATCTCCTCTGAACCACAAGAATGGCCTGAACTACACCTCAATATTAGGGGAAATTATGATCAGCCTGCAGATGTCCATTATATTATTCCACCTTCTTCAGATCATTCTTATATGTGTTGGTCGTTCAGTTTTCCTTGTGAATTTTGCAAAGCTCTGTTTAGAAAATATACTGCCATTATAGGTTATAGCTTTATATACCTCAAAGACATTTGGGTATATGCATGTTTAACTTTTACACTTTTACCTTTTAATGACACAAATTGATATATTCTTATGATTCTATGCATACAGTTTCTGACATAGATTCAAATTTGCAACCTTTGGGTAACTGTTTGCTTGGAACCAAGAAGTTGCTTGTAATAAGCCTCTACTAGGTCTTTTGGGTAACACTTCAAAATATGGTTACATGACTATGCATTTATAAATGTTTTATAAGCTATTAATAAACCATGAATAACGGCTTATAAATGCATTTATTAACTATTTCCAATGAGAAAACGGGTGAATGTGTGACTTTTCGTTCACATAAAGTCAGAAAAAAACATGAATCCAATGAACATGTATTTATACTGAAGTAATACGAAAATGACTACAAAAGATTTAGAAGTGAATAGTTTTTCGAGATTTACGATTATACTGTAAAATACTGTAAAACACGGTGTAATAAACCTATTTATACATTCCTTTATAAATACATTCATAATGCTTTTATAAGCAGTTATTCATGGTTTATTAATAGCTTATAAAACATTTATAAATGCATATTCATGTAACTGTATTTTGAAGTGTTACCGTCTTTTGTTTATGGGTGGTATTGTGTGTTAAGATGTGTGTGTATTCAGCTTGTAGTCCTGGAGGGTTTTAATAAGCTGAGGGCTACTCACTTCCATTCTCTTGATGCCCCCCACTCCTCGGCCTCCGTAATATGAGGCATCCACTGTGGGCCACTTCTTCTTTGGAGCCCCATCCTCCTCCTCATCCTGAAATCACATATACCACCATTGACCATCTACTGGGACACTGAGGATCTCATTTCATTAATAAGATCAGTGGTATTAAACCCAGTGTTGTGGCCAACTCTTAGATAATCTAAAATCTTCCCAGGTCACCCTTGCAAAACAGATCCTAATGTGTGTGAGACATTCTCCTTCACATGTTCCTATACATTCTCCCTCACACACCCAGAAGGAATATATGGAAAACAGATCTGAAACGTTGTTGCTAATATTTCCAAATGGGCTAGGTCACAATATATTAATATGTCATGAATTTTAATTTAAATATATTTCAGGAAACACTGGTATACACCTGTACACACATATATATATCCATTATTTGTCTAGCCCTCCTTTTTAAATATTGCAATACATTTATAAAATATACTTTCAGGATATGTTTATGTATGTTCCTTTTTTGAGTGCTTCCTTTTACAATGTATCCATCTTAGGTTTTTGATTCCAAGACACACACACGCACACACACTTTTTCTCTTAAAAATTTAGTTTATACCCCAATTTGAAATCATAGATAATTCTAGCACTCCTTCCAGAGGGATGAAACAAAGTATGCAAATCAGACAAAGGCATTGCTAAAGTCTGATGACCCCCTAGCTGATTTAAATAGCACGGCATTGATTTGAGGCCAGCTTAATCTAGGGTGGTGGCTTTTGATCGAGGGTGCTGCCAAGTCTCCTATGAATTCAATCAAATTACGGCAGCAAATAAAATTACAATCAGAATCAATGCCCTAATGCTAACATGGAAAAGCTCTCTCCACAGACACTGTGTTTCTGCTGGTGGAATGAAGCAACACTTTTTTCTTTAAATATCTATACAAGAATGTAACGTGTTGTAAGATGCCAACGGTTGGTCATGACTTAAGTTTTTCCATCTTAACATCCTAATGAAAAGCAAACACCCAATTCTCCGCTCTAATCACTCCCATCTCTCCCCCCTTCCTTTCACTCCTTGGGCTGTTTATGTCAGATCTCAGGATATGAGAGAAATCAACGTTGCCCGTCCAAATCCACCAAGAGCGCCCTCATCAAATTTCACACTTTAATTGCGCCGTGTTGCTTTTCTGGAGCTATCTAATAGATTCTGGCATGGGAGGGCCTGCTTTGCTTACTTAAGGAGCTGATGTAATCCCCCTTTGCTTTTAAAGAGCTCGGAAAGGGGTTGTGGATTGAAATCTCCTAATATTTACTGAGCAGAACTAGAACTAACAAAATAAACTTGTGGCACAAATACTTTACCACAGCATGGGGTGTGATCCCCTGTAATGCAGATCTGAATTAATTGTTTCTTGGACACCTTTTGTTCTTCTACAGTGGAAGGGTACAAAAAATATAGATTATCGACCAAACCACTTTGAAACTATCCAGGCGTATATCTGTTACATGTAATAGATTTAGTCAGGTTTCTTTGTTTTGCTAGCACCACCTTACCTCAGTGGGCTATGACATAGTACAGACTGTAGCCAGTGCTGTCTGGACCCTAGGGCTCAACCTACACTCCAAGAGGAGGCTTTTGCTGCTTGAGCCACTCTGTCCCTTTTAAGTAAATACAAAAAACCCTATGTGTAATATTATTTCATTGAGATTTATAATATCCACAAACAATTGTTAAATATCAAAATGTATGTGAAGCAAATAGCTGGTTGAGCATAATTTCTTGTAGTGAAGGAGGGAAGTTGAAAATAAAGCCAGATCATGTGACATTTGTTAAACAGAGAAACGTTGTTCTGTCAAACTGAGGTTCAATATGATTCACATCTTCCTTCTGGCCGGACATCCCTGATTGAATTGTTTCCAGAATATAACCTAATAAAATACAGCTACTGAATATTCCAGCATTCATGTGACATTTATATGTGTTTGTTTCTTATGTACAGTAGAAAGGTAAAGCTTCTAACAGAAGAATACAGAATTCTCCTCACACTGTAACACTATAGTATACTTAATATGTTTAATATTAATATAGTAGTCCAAACTTCCCCGACAACAGAAATTGCTTGCATGTCAGCTGGTCAGAATGCATGACTGTGTTGGGTCTGTGACCATATTTTGTGGGCTGATTGTTTTTATCTTTCTGGAAGAAGGGAACAAGCTGCACAAAATCATCTCTGTAACAAACAAGCTCTCGTCTTACGTTTAAACTACTACAAAAATGTCCGGTCCCTGCCAGGGAGATTGCCTTGACCTTTTTTGGCAGAAGCACAGAGCACTGTTCAAACTGTTTGTCTAAGTTTCTCCACATTGTTTTGCAGAAGATTGAAAAGGTTACACAATTTTCAGTTTTCAAATTCTCAAAAGGTTAAAACTTATTTACTACTGCTGCTACTACTACTAATAATAATAATGACACGTGTGGAATCAAAATGACATTAAAACACCTGCGGTTTTAGTTCTGTTGTTGCTGTCCTTTTAACTGTTATTATTATCAAAATCATCAAATAGTTTGTCAGTTAAAGGGTAGTTAACATTTTCAAAACATGTTTTTTACATCTAAATATAACAGTTTAATGATCTGTTTTCAAATTTTCAAATGCTTTTAAAATGTTTTTTGCTTTCTTATTTTCATCATTAGCACATACACTTCATACGAGGCTGTTCATGATTAATTCAAGATAAATAACATAAAAACTATAAATAAATGTGGCATAGGTCACGAATTCTCCACTACAGTATTTTGCTCTGAGTGCATCTGTTTTATCATGGTGTAATGCTGCAATGGAGTAATGGGCTCTGAAAAGGATTGGACATGTGCTCAGAATTACATGGGCCCGCATGTGTTCTTATTTAGAAACTCTATAAAGCAAAACAAAAATGCTCTTCAGTTCACTCTGTTATGCTAATGCTATGCATTTCTTGGGGGTAAATGATTTATGTTAAGCATATATTTCCCCTATAATCTGGCCTGAAGCCTTCCTTTACAGCTTTCTTCAAAGAAAGACAGAACTCAATGCATGTTGAAATATGGCCATCCCTATTGGGACTGATTGACTGGATCGATTGATTTACTTTTCTACATTTGGGCTGGCCAATGCTTTGTTTTCTCTAGTATACCCTAGTATAAAACAGTCTTACTATACACTAAACCCAAGTACTGAGTTAACAGAGTTAAGAACAGACCCAGTACCAATACCCTATACAGGATACCAAACAAATACATGAGAAATATTCTGTCCAATGCAACAGAATATGAATAGATTAGAAAAGCCAGGAAGGCATTGAGAAGGAGAAAAAGAGACCAGAAAAAAAGGTTATTGACTAAGACAGTAATCGCTGTTATTCCAAATTGTTTTTGCTTTAAAACATGCCAAAGTTACCACATATCCTGGCATGCATATTTCCACATGTCTCCAAACACAACAATGCCTTTGTTATAGGGTATCATTGTAGTTGCACATATTGTAAATGTGCATAGGCCATCACTGCATGTGCCGCTAGTGCTAAAGAGAGCTAAAATAAGAATACAGTGTCAATTTGTATTATATATAGATGGCTGATACATATGTAGATGCTTGGTTATGTGCTTTTATTTTGTATTTCATAATCTTCTGTCTGTCTATCTATCTATCTATCTATCTATCTATCTATCCATCATTTTATAAACACTGGGAAAACATTTAATAATGAATTAAACAAGTCACATGTTCAATTAAGGGAAATGTGGTCCTTGTTGAGTATTTATTCCAATGATCTCTGCATTATTTGTTTGTAAACACCTGTTTAATTGATCTGACATATTTAGTAATCTGCTGAATTGGCAGTTTCCAGGAAAAGGGTTGATACCCCCTTACAGCTTGTTGTTCCAAATAATTATATTTTGGTATTAAAGCAACTGCCCTGTGACTATAACAACCCTCTGTTTTGTGCAGAATCGGTCTGCTATACTCAATGTGAGCTTAAACTAACTGTCTGTTTGTCTGTCAACTCATTGGCAATGAATCTCCAGCCTAGTTTATTTTGGATCCCACTGAAATAAAGTCCAGTCAGTGGGGTTTATTATAAATCTGCAGTTCCAAACTGGGTAGAACAAATAATTTCCAACTTCCACATTTAGTCAGTAAATACATAAATAACTGCAATCCCTGGCCTTTTCTTCAAAACAAGAATAACGAGTTGATTAAGCAATCACTGTTCAGTATTATTATTATGATTTGCCATGGTCAGAGATTCTCATTCTTCCACTGAGCACATGATGTGTGACTGTGTGTAAACAGCCCTATAGTAGGGGGGGTTAATGGGTGTGTGTGTGTATTGGGGGGAGGGGCGGGGGTACGTGTGTTCTGACTGAAGTGATTTGACTTAAAGTCAGCCTATGTATCTCCAGGCAGAGCTATTGACTGTCAGGGACTGGGGAGATCTTGTGAGACATTCCTTAAGTTATGGCATTTCCTGTTTTCAGAATCAGGCTACAGGAAGAGAAGAGAGAGAGAGAGAGAGAGAGAGAGAGAGAGAAGAGTGGGAGAAAGAAAAGGAGCAAGGAGAGTGAGGTTTGCATTATCCTAACAGGAGCTCTTGGCAGAATTCCACAAATCCCTGCTGTTGTTTTTTACCTTGTCTTTCTTCCTTTGTTTGTCTAAAACAGGAATTAAGGTTATTCAAAAAAATAAGGCATTTCTTATTCAACACTGTTTAGCTTTTGATAACCACTTTTCCTTATAAAATGTTTCTAGCCTTCCACTTTTACTTCTTTATCTAGCCATTTTATTAGCCATTAGGAGCAATGTATTAGGATACCAAACAAATAACAAAAATGGAAAAAATTAGTTAAATTAAGGGTTCAATTAAGTAATTGAGAGCTTGGTTGGAACAAAAACCAGCAGGGTAGGGGGTCTCCAGGACCAGGGTTGGGAACCCATGATTTACAAAATTATAAACCGATATCATTGCAGTGGTTGAATCTGTGTTTCCTATTCAAACACTATGAACTTCATCTTAGATTATAAACCTTAAATCTGCTTTCCTCCCAAATGTTCATACGCATCACCACAGACTCCACCAACAGTGCATGAGCAAGAACTGGGATTGACTTGCATGCTCTAGGCTGCTCAGGTTAAGTCAATATGGAAGCTGTGCATAATGCGTTGTTTAGAGTAACAGTTCAAGATAGTTCAAGCACACACAGACACACAAACACACACCGAAACATACACCTACATGCACTTGCACACACATATATCTTGTGTGTCTTACCTCGCTGTCTTCGGGAATAGGGGGTGGCGGCTCTCGAATGATCTGTGAGTAGAGAAGGTGGGTGGTGGGGGGGATAAGAAAGAACAATAAAACACATGCTCTAATCTTCCCAGGAATTTAACCTACATTGCTTTAATTTGCCTGTCATAGCCAAATCATTTGTTTAATATGCTCCATGAAGCGGGGCCTGCATGAAAACACATGACTGAAATTCTCTTTGGAATTCTTTTTTTTTTTTGGGGGGGGATCTGGTGTTTAAAAGGGAAACTGTTACAGCTTAGAAATGTGGATCCCATGTGTGCTTTTACCAAACCTGAAAGAAAAAGCAGACCTCCTAATGGTGCCACACTTTAGCAGAGTGCTGTATATCACAAACTGTTTCTTGTCTTGTTAAATTGCCTACTGGTGTCCCTTAGCAATTGAGCTGTGGTTTCTGTTAAGATATTGTGATGATTCTGAGATCTTCAATAAAACAAGATGGTAACAGTTTTAATTAAGACAGATAATTATAAGTCTATAATAAATGTTTTAGCTTCATTCTCCATTTTTATGAATCGTCATGTGTAATCGGAAAGCAGAAAATGTTGGTAACTCTCCTGACTCGAAGTATACTGCTTCTCTATTATATTTAATACATTAAATAGTTTTTACAGGAAGTTTTTGTTTTGTATTTTAGGAAAAATCTTTCGAATTGAGAATACTACCTAAAGGGGGGGTGGGATGTGGTCATTATTATGGGAACTCATGAACGCATTGTTAAAGCTGCTTATAGGCCGCTCATACTTGTCACTGAGGCAGACCCCCCCCCCCCCACACACACACTTTGCTTTAACTAGCACAATTTCTTGCCATTCATTGGGACTTCAAACTACTGACTTATGAGCAAAAAGCCTTTGCTGTCAAATATACCTATATACAGTGAGGGAAAAAAGTATTTAATCCCTTGCTGATTTTGTACATTTGCCCACTGACAAAGAAATGATCAGTCTATAATTTTAATGGTAGGTGTATTTTAACAGTGAGAGAAAAACACATTTCAAAAAAGTTATCAATTGATTTGCATGTTAATGAGGGAAATAAGTATTTGATCCCCTATCAATCAGCAAGATTTCTGGCTCCCAGGTGTCTTTTATACAGGTAATGAGCTGAGATTAGGAGCACTCTCTTAAAGGGAGTGCTCCTAATCTCAGCTTGTTACCTGTATAAAAGACACCTGTCCACAGAAGCAATCAATCAATAAGATACCAAACTCTCCACCATGGCCAAGACCAAAGAGCTGTCCAAGGATGTCAGGGACAAGATTGTAGACCTACACAAGGCTGGAATGGGCTACAAGACCATCGCCAAGCAGCTTGGTGAGAAGGTGACAACAGTTGGTGCGATTATTCACAAATGGAAGAAACACAAAATAACTGTCAGTCTCCCTCGGTCTGGGGCCCCATGCAAGATCTCACCTCGTGGAGTTTCAATGATCATGAGAACGGTGAGGAATCAGCCCAGAACTACACGGGAGGATCTTGTTAATGATCTCAAGGCAGCTGGGACCATAGTCACCAAGAAAACCATTGGTAACACACTACACCGTGAAGGACTGAAATCCTGCAGCGCCCGCAAGGTCCCCCTGCTCAAGAAAGCACATGTACAGGCCCGTCTGAAGTTTGCCAACATCTGAATGATTCAGAGGAGAACTGGGTGAAAGTGTTGTGGTCAGATGAGACCAAAATCGAGCTCTTTGGCATCAACTCAACTCGCCGTGTTTGGAGGAGGAGGAATGACCCCAAGAACACCATCCCCACCGTCAAACATGGAGGTGGAAACATTATGCTTTGGGGGTGTTTTTCTGCTAAGGGGATAGGACAACTGCACTGCATCAAAGGGACGATGGACGGGGCCATGTACCATCAAATCTTGGGTGAGAACCTCCTTCCCTCAGCCAGGGCATTGAAAATGGGTCATGGATGGGTATTCCAGCATGACAATGACCCAAAACACACAGCCAAGGCAACAAAGGAGTGGCTGAAGAAGAAGCACATTAAGGTCCTGGAGTGGCCTAGCCAGTCTCCAGACCTTAATCCCATAGAAGCTGAAGGTTCGAGTTGCCAAACGTCAGCCTCAAAACCTTAATGACTTGGAGAGGATCTGCAAAGAGGAGTGGGACAAAATCCCTCCTGAGAGGTGTGCAAACCTGGTGGCCAACTACAAGAAATGTCTGACCTCTGTGATTGCCAACAAGGGTTTTGCCACCAAGTACTAAGTCGAAGGGGTCAAATACTTATTTCCCTCATTAACATGCAAATCAATTGATAACTTTTATGAAATGCGTTTTTTTTCTGGATTTTTTTGCTGTTATTCTGTCTCTCACTGTTAAAATACAACTACCATTAAAATTATAGACTGATCATTTCTTTGTCTGTGGGCAAACGTACAAAATCAGCAGGGGATCAAATACTTTTTTCCCTCACTGTATTATGTAGCATTCATTGAAAATGTAGCGATCACAATATATATTATGATGCCGTGCCAAGTGATGCGGTACTCCCCTGCATCTCCCCAGTCACTGGGGGAATAAAATTGCAGGGGGAACAGCTGACCCACTGACCCCCCTCGATAAAATAGGACGTGACCTGTGTGATACAGGAAGAATGACAAGTGCACTGCTATTCCACTAATATTTACACTGCAAGTACACAGCTCAAACAATAGAGTTATTGCTGATGTGGAGGGCTGATTCAGCTCACACTGGAGCTCACAGAAACCCATTAAGCTTGGTAACGCTCCCTGTGGTGCAAGTAGTTTTTAATTTCTTATTGGAACGCCAATTCCATGACTCACCAAAACCTGCCCCAGTATTAAAAAAGTTAATCTGTGTCAATCAACACTAGTTAGACTGTATTTTTTTATGATTCTTTTTTGGAAACTTCACTGTTGTAAACTGTTTGTAAAATAGGCTTATTAGTCACACTTTTTGAAGACTTTTGATAGTCCTTTGCTCAATTACATGGTAAAGTGTTCAGGGTGTTTGCATGTTATTATTTTTCTTGCTTTTCAATTCATGTATTTAACCTCAGCAAAAAGGTAATGCACACCTAGCAACAAGTTCGTAACTCTTGAAAGTGTCTTAATGGTGCAGCATACTGCCAACAAATGTTTTACTGGTATGGAGTACCCAATAGTACCGGCTTACACTGCTGTTGCCTAACAAGTCAAAGAAACCTTGGCCAACTCAAAACCAAGCCATCCCTGGTGGTACCCCTGATGAACTGTGTGTGGACTTCTAGTCACACTCGGCAATGGAAATAATAACAGTTGTTGTATATATGTGGGAGGAGGAATTAAGGGGCTTTCACACCGGACGCCATGACTATTTTCGCCCTGATGTAAACAGCCATCAGACAATCGGAGAAGAGCAGGAGGCTCAGTGGCGATATCAGAATAGTTGAAATGGATGATAAACTTAGCGATTAATTTAATATTTATACGGTAACTGTCAATACAATGAAATAAGCGAATATAGTCCAAAAAGTGAGGTGCAATTGTGTCACAGATGGTGACAGATGGGTTTCACTATTTTATGATTTCTGTATTTATTTTCAATGTTTCACTTTCTTATATACAATATATATATATATATATATATAGCTTTATTATTTGCATGTGTGTTTTTACCATTGTTTTATTATGCAGCCAATCACTTGCCCTCCTTTGGGATATACCGCGCACAGTCTCTGGAACTCTTGAACTGCGCCCCGACCCCCCAGGTAGATAAAGGCTGGTTGGTTCAGCACAGAAAGAGACCAGAGAGAAGAGGCAGACCAGAGAGCAGATAAAAGAGACGAGTGCACAGAAGGGAACAGCGAGACCAGGAACAGGCAGCGGTAGTGCGGTGGGAGGTGGTGTCTCTCTCTGGGCAGTAGATGGTGCAGGGCAGCGCATGAGGCGAAGGCAGAGAGGAGAGGTGACAGAAAGCGGTGAGTGACTGTGTGCCCTGCCCGGGGGCCGAGTGGATGGAAGACGGGTGAGCAAAGGTGGGTGCATGCCCTGACTGTCCACGTGGAAGCTTGTGGCAGCGTGGGTGGGAGGTGGGCAGCCCCAGGACTCCGGAATCCCTGACCATCCACTTGGGTGCCCCGGACGGATGGGGGGAAGGAGTCACGGGCCCCGGGGTTGGATTGTCTCTGCCCTCTGTGCCTGCAGACCCCCAGTCAAGAGAGCACCACCTCTAGCGGGCAGCAAGGTTGCGCCACAGAATGAACTGAGCCAGGGTGACGGCAGCAGAGTGCAGTGTGCGGGACTTGGACAAGATGGGAGGTAACTGTGTGGTGGTGGTGGCGAAGACGGCTTTCCTTGTACAATCGATGGCACACCCGTGACCAGACAACGGCAATTCCTGGTGCGGGTGGAACATGCCAATAGTTGGGATTGTAAATGGAAAGCCGCTGCTGCCTGTGCCTCTCTTAGTTTCTCCCTGCTGCCTCCCCTGAGGATTGTGTGTCTTGTATAAGGAAATTAACTGTGTGTTTTGCACATCTTGTTCCTGCCCCTTAGATCGCAGCGCCAGGCGGAGGCACTCACCTGTAGTGGTGAGAGCACCATCTGGGTGGGAGATATTTGGACGAGACAATGCATGAAGTAAAGAGGTAATCAGCTTGTGGAGAGGAAATCCCACAGAGCTCCGATATCACGCTTACCTAGTGGTGGTATTGCGTGGTGTTGCTGTCTGTGGGAACAAGCCCACGGGTATTGTGCATGGTCACTTTATGAGTGAGGGAGTAGTTTTAGTTTATTTTTAGGGCTTTTAGTTAGGATTGTTATATTTTCTTTTTTCTATTTGTTTAGATTAGGGTAGGGGGTAGGAGCCTGGCCAGTAAGGCATTTTAAACAGGTTTTAGCATTAGTAATTGTCCCTCTATTTATAGTGTATCGGTTGTCTCTTTATGAATCTGCTTCTTTGGAAATAAACTGTACATTGATTGAACCTGGTGTCCTGTTGGTGTGCCGAGATCCAAACGTCCTGTGCGGGGAGGGTGTGGAATGAGTTCTCTGTCTTGTAATAAAACAGAGTGGCGTAGTCTTAAAAAAATGTAGGAGGGTTCTTCCATTGCCAATACACCCATGGCAAGGGACAGCTGAGCAGCAGGTTGGTAAGGAAGCTGTTCAGATCACAGTTTGCCTCGATAATTAAAGAGTTCAAGAAACTTTAGCTATTATATTATATTATATTATAGATATTGTGTAGGCTAATGAAAGCAATTTATTAAAATAGTAATGAAAAAGTAATATGTACCTGAATATGTTTCGTTATAAAAAGACAGAGCTGTGATTAAATTGTACACATCCTTAACTTAAATCATTCCTGATTATACTTTGTAACACATCACTCTGTAGATTGTGCAATAGCACTGCTAGGGTAAAATTTACTGTTTGTGATATTCTAGAATGGTGGATGGGCAGATTAAAGCTCAATTAAAATAAATAGCATAATATTAATGTACCATGCACGATGATGCCTGCTCTGACCATACCCAGCAAATTACACAAAACTCACATATATATCTTATTAATAGCATATAAAAATAACTGTTATAAACGAACACACAATAGCATGGAGTAATTTTAGCTTATTGTGTGGGGATCATGATCGTGGTATTGGAGAAGTTGGGCTTTAAATTTCATGCGTATTCCTCGGTAATCAAAAGTCGTACAGCTTTGATTTAACCAGAGCCGCACTGACTGCCCTGCGCGTCCGGTGTGAAAGGGGGTCCGCAGTGACTGCCGCACTGTGAACAAGGATGTGGCATGCGCACCTTTAGACCTGTAGCTTGAGCATAATAACCAACTCCAAAATCGTGTGTAGCAGGCACAGAGTTAAACTGAATCTTTACTGACTCACTATAGTGCCACTATTTTCCAATTCTAGTCTGGAGATCGAACACACACATTGTAATTGTGTAACTTAATGGAAAGAAAATGTCACAGAATGAAGTTATGACCACACATTATCACTGATACCGAATATTCAGGTGAACTTATTAACAACTGACAGTGTGAATTTTGACCTCTACATCAATGCTATTGTGCCAACATCATATTTCTTCAGATACACATGTCTCTTTTTCCCACTCTTATATTAATTATCAAATTCAGCTTTTGGTGTCTGGTCCTTAGATACTTATACAACACTGTAATGGAAATAGATTTTTTCCTTCAGCTAACCTTCAAATCCTTTCCAGAAACATACACTAGCCCATTGCCCATAGTAACCCATGCAAATTTCCCAAAACAATCAGATTTTCTTGGAAATCAATCTAAAAATAATAGTAATAAAAAAACAGATTTTGGAATATGAAGATAACTGTGTTAGAATTTTAAGTTAAAGTTTGAAATTTGAATATATAAATATACAGACGGGTGACAAATTAAAGGAAAAACCTGAATAAATGAGTGGATGGACATAAGGCTGATGCCTCCAAACATTTAAGCAATTAACACCCTATCATGCTCTGTGGCATGTACAGTGAGGGAAAAAAGTATTTGATCCCCTGCTGATTTTGTACATTTGCCCACTGACAAAGAAATTATCAATCTATAATTTTAATGGTAGGTGTATTTTAACAGTGAGAGACAGAATAACAACAAAAAAATCCAGAAAAACGCATTTCAAAAAAGTTATCAATTGATTTGCATGTTAATGAGGGAAATAAGTATTTGACAGCTTCGACTTAGTACTTGGTGGCAAAACCCATGTTGGCAATCACAGAGGTTTGCACACATCTCAGGAGGGATTTTGTCCCACTCCTCTTTGCAGATCCTCTCCAAGTCATTAAGGTTTCAAGGCTGACTCAAACCTTCAGCTCCCTCCACAGATTTTCTATGGGATTAAGGTCTGGAGACTGGCTAGGCCACTCCAGGACCTTAATGTGCTTCTTCTTCAGCCACTCCTTTGTTGCCTTGGCTGTGTGTTTTGGGTCATTGTCATGCTGGAATACCCATCCACGACCCATTTTCAATGCCCTGGCTGAGGGAAGGAGGTTCTCACCCAAGATTTGATGCTACATGGCCCCGTCCATCGTCCCTTTGATGCGGTGCAGTTGTCCTGTTCCCTTAGCAGAAAAACACCCCCAAAGCATAATGTTTCCACCTCCATGTTTGACGGTGGGGATGGTGTTCTTGGGGTCATTCCTCCTCCTCCAAACACGGCGAGTTGAGTTGAACATTCAGATGTTCATTGGCAAACTTCAGACGGGCCTGTACATGTGCTTTCTTGAGCAGGGGGGACCTTGCGGGCGCTGCAGGATTTCAGTCCTTCACGGCATAGTGTGTTACCAATTGTTTTCTTGGTGACTATGGTCCCAGCTGCCTTGAGATCATTAACAAGATCCTCCCATGTAGTTCTGGGCTGATTCCTTACCATTCTCATGATCATTGAAACTCCATGAGGTGAGATCTTGCATGGAGCCCCAGACCGAGGGAGACTGACAGCTATTTTGTGTTTCTTCCATTTGCGAATAATCGCACCAACTGTTGTCACCTTCTCACCAAGCTGCTTGGCGATGGTCTTGTAGCCCATTCCAGCCTTGTGTAGGTCTACAATCTTGTCCCTGACATCCTTGGACAGCTCTTTGGTCTTGGCCATGGTGGAGAGTTTGGAATCTGATTGATTGATTGCTTCTGTGGACAGGTGTCTTTTATACAGGTAACGAGCTGAGATTAGGAGAGTCCCTTTAAGAGAGTGCCCCTAATAACTTTTTTGAAATGCATTTTTCTGGATTTTGTTGTTGTTATTCTGTCTCTCACTGTTCAAATACACCTACCATTAAAATTATAGACTGATCATTTCTTTGTCCGTGGGCAAACATGCAAAATCGGCAGGGGATCAAATTATTTTTTCCCTCACTGTAAAAAAAATGCTGAGCAGGCCCAGTTGACCTCAATTTTGGATCAAGATGGCAAGAGGAAAGGATCTAAGTGACCTTGAAAGAGGGGTCATTATTGGGGCACGAATGGCAGGAGCTTCAGTCACACAAAGATTGCTCAACTGGCTAGTGTTTCAATAGGAACAGTGACTAAAGTTACATCTACATTTAGATCTATGCGAAAGACATCATTAATAAGGTTGGAAATTGTGATCGAAAGCCCACATTCGATGACTGTGATGCTCGTGCATTACTGCAATATGTAAGGAAGAACAGAAGAACAACTCTTTACCAGGTGACTGAGAATGTCAATGCAGGACGTGATCAGACTGTGTCAGCAAGAACAGTCCGTCGAGAACTACACAGAGAGGGACATTATAGTAGGGCTGCAGTGAATAAACCCCACATTACAAAGACAAATGCACATTTGAGAGTTCAGTGGTGCAAAAACCATAGGCACTGGTCTACAGAGATGTGGAAAAAAGTGATATGGTCAGTGGGAGAGTGCATGTGTGGCGACACCAAGAGAACGGTACAGGCCTGACTGCTTGACCCCTACAGTGAGGGGGTCCGGAGGCTCTGTTATGCTGTGGAGGGCATTTTCCACTTGTCCCCTTAGAGGGAAGGGTCACTGCAAATCATTACAAAGTTATTCTGAGTGATCACCTTTATCCTATGGTGATACATTTCTATCCTGATGGGAGTGGTCTCTTCCAGGATGACAATGCCCCCATCCACAGGGCACGAGGGCTCACTGAATGGTGTGATGAGTATGAAAATGATGTGAATCATATGCTATGGCCTTCGCAGTCACCAGATCTCAACCCAATTGAACACCTATGGGAGATTTTGGACCGACGTGTTAAACAGCGCTCTCCACCACCATCATCTAAACACCAAATGAGGGAATATCTTTTGGAAGAATGGTGTTCATCCCTCCAGTAGAGTCCAGAGACTCGTAGAATTTGTGCCAAGAGCATTGAAGCTGTTTTGGTGGCTCATGGTGCCCAACACCTTACTGAGACACTTTATGTTGGTTTTTCCTATAATTTGTCACCTGTCTGTATATTTATAGTTTGAGATTAGATCACTTTTTGCAGTCAACTGCATCTTAAAAATAATGAATTATGTGTCAAGCTTTCCTGCACACATGAGTGTTTTGGTCAGGTGCAACAGAAATCCGTACTATACAATCAATTCCCATTTAATTATGAATACAGTCCAATGCAAAGTAATACTGGAGATTGGAAATCAAAGCTAATATCTTGCCAGTGTGGATAATGGTAATGGAATTTGAGACCAGTCCCGATTCTGTACTGTATTTCAAGAAATGACCTCCCTCTCCCCAATCTCTTCATTTTGTTGACAGAGGCTGTGTGTGCTTGTGACATTCCTCTTTCTCTGTGCTTTTCCAGATTGGATTTCTTCTTCTTCTTTTTATTCACTTTGTATTTGTGTTTTTTTTCTGTTCATTGAACAGCTGTGACCTGGTTTATGACCGCTCTCAGCTGTAATAATGTACTTTTAGTCAGGTGACCTCATACCCATAGACTGTGGACACAAGTCATCTGGCCTAGTAAGTTTGCTGGGTGTTTGGGGGCTGTGCAGCTTGGCCGCTCTGACCATTTAGATCTGACTGGAGAGATGGTATAGGACTTGTGTTGGTCAAATTCTGGAATTTACCATTCAACTGGAACAATCCACATCCATCCTTTCGCCCAGGAGGGGCAGAATCTCCTTAATTGAACAAATGACTTGTTTAATATATAGATAATTAACATATTTCTTTACAAATTGGTAATTAAGATGTAGCTTAAAGAACTGGATTTGATCTCTACAGGGTTGGAGACTCTGACCTCTGATTCTGTGTGGCAGCTTGGCTCAGGACAAGCTTCCAGGTCTCCTCTGCATCAACTGCTGTACAACGGCCCCTCCTCCAACACGGGGGTTACGCTCCTCGAGAACGCCGTGTTAGGCGAATCTGCGTGGAGGCACTTAATACCTTATGGGATTAATAGGGATACGTGAACGCAGCCATGGGAAATCCAATAAATACTTAGATATGTCGGGGGTTTTTTAATATAAAATTATAAACATAATGACATATATTGAGTTTGATATTGGAAGATCATTCCTGTTTTAGAATAACCCAACACTGTGCTTGCCATTGGTGATCATGAGACCAGTTGCATGTAGCATGGCACAAATTCGGCAACATGGGTAAGGGTGAAGGTGTTGTGTCTTTCTCATTATTATATATTTCATAAACAACAGCTGTGCAGCATCATGATGAAGTCATTATGGGATTTGTGAGATGATTCAAGCATCATATTTGTAAACCTGTGTTTTCTGATGAGGAGACTCTCCATTAACATGACAGGATTCACAAATATCATAATTGGGATGGAAGGTGGGCAAGAGGACACTCACCACTGTGCAACAAAGTGGCCAGAACCACCACAACAAGACCAGAGCCAAGAGCAAGAGGAGGATCAATAGAGCGATGGCCAGGATTGTCCCATCAGACTGCAAGATAAAGACCGAGGGGGTTAGTACATTAGACAGGGCACAAACAAAAGACTAACAGACTTCAGAACTGCATTGTTTCTGTAAGGAACCAAGTGAGTCACCTGCAATCACACAGCTAGATCACCTCCCACAACTTTTTTTGTTTAAAGGAGCACCTGCTAATTCCATTCATGAAGATGCATCTTATTTTTCCACTTGTGATTTTTCCTTTGTGTTTAATTGTTGAGCATGAAGTAATCCTTGACATTGAATTTACCTCTTCCCCATTCAGGGTTGTGAATGCTTAAACAGCCTTGCAGTTAATTGTATTCAGGATTAAAGAGATTCAGTTCTCTTATATCTGTCCATCTAAGAACATTTTTGAGACCAAGGATTACACTCATTTTAACTCTCTCCTTCTTGTAACATGGTGTCTAGAAATTACTCACAATATTACAATACGCTGGAGGGAGTGGGAGATGAATTTGAAGCCATCTTGATAATAATTACATTTGACCTCATTTAAAGGTTTTAAACAAACGATTTAACAATATGTGGTGATGTATATAACTCCAAGATTTTGTGATTCTCCATTCCCTTTAAAATCATTGGTTATGCATTAAAATAACAATTGTGTCACCCAAGCAAGGGCCTGTAGAGTTGCCTCAAATGGACTCAGCTATAGCAACCATGTTCAATACCCTCATGCTCAGGTGGATTGCCATAGAATTTAAGGGATGCACATGTAAATAAGAACATCATATAATATACACAATCATGATGCCTCCTCCCTGCATACCTAAATGGGCTGGTGCTCACTGCTTCCTTCTCTGAAGAGATGTGCCTGGTGTCCAGCACCATAAACTAGCTGTTTGGTGATCATCACCCACAAGCACCTATACTTACCTTATTTAACATCTCCCTCTTGTCTTGCAGTAACAACCTAAAGCAGTGTGTTTTCCCTGTAACCCTCACAACCCACTGTGAGGCCAAGCCGAACCCTGTGTTTTGATTGTTTGTTTTCTTATTTTCCGTTCCCAAATATAAATCCCCTTTGTATTTGTTTTTGATCTAGCACCAGCAGGGTTCTAGTTTGAAGATTTCCATGAGGGAACTGATTTTAGTTAGCTCCTTCATTAATAAATGACAGCCCCGCTGTTTTCCCCCCATCCTTGTCTTCACATCCTCCCTACTGTGAATTGGCTACAAATGATTATAACAACACATTTTTGTGTTGCATTCAGGAAATAAACTCAGAAAAGCAACAAGTGTAAGTATATTGGTCCTTGGCACAGGTTGAATGACATAAAAATAAAAGATACGTTCTACAAGCGTACAAAGAAAATAAATCTCTGGGCAGTGTGTGTAATTTGGAAAGTGGTGCATGCGGTTGGGGTGACTGGGGTCATACAATTAAGGTAATATAGGGGGTTAAGGGGGATGAGGTAGGGAGGGGATGTACATTAATAGTACCCTGGTGTTCAAACATTATGTGGTCCAGAACCCTCACCAAAACTCAACCAGTTGAGATGCCCCCATCTCAGTTATAATACAGAAACTGAATAATGGGACTGAAATTAGAGATAGGAACATTCCACAAACACTGTGAGTTTTCATCACGCAATATTCGGGTCATCATGTTTCAATTAAATAACTGTTTGGTCTGTTCAAGCATTACTCAGACTATCAGCTGTAATAATATTATATGTCACTAGTAGACAAAGACTGAAGGATTTTATAAGTAAATAAAAACAATGAATGTACTGCATTATGGGCAAACTGATACTATAACATTGCAGTTTTAGCTTATAAAATCTGCTTTTTGTTTGGCAATAAAAATAATAATAATAATAATAATAATAATAATAATAATAATAATAATAGAACCCAAACCAGACAGAATAACTTTCAGCTGTGATTGTCCAAGCATGACCCTTGGTTAGATCTCCATTGGCTTGCTAATAAAGTTTGTTAAATCTATACAGAATACAAATACATTTATTAATGTTATTCCTTTCTGCCGTGTTTTAAATACATACAAAGGAAAATATTAAAGCCAAACTGATGTTTGTACAGTATGTTAAATATATGCAGGTAGTGGACTGATAACTGTCCAATGTGTGTAGGTCACCATTCCATTGTTAGCAAATATAGTAATACAGGGATATGGGTGCACTGAACTCCAACTGTTCTATTCTACTGTAGTTGTTTTAAATGTATGTACTATCCTTATTAATTTGTCAGACTGGTTGATTTTGTGCCTGTAAATGTGAATGTTCTGTGAATATTGTTACTAAAGTGTCTCTCTATTCGACAGACCACTGTTTGCTGCTGATCTCGCTAATATTTAATCACTGCTCGCATGTCTTCTGGCATTTTAAAAATGGCGGTTGAACTCCAGCAAATTACTTTTTCTGGAAACAACTTTACCCCGCCTCCCAGCCACTGACGTTACGGGTTCCTTGGTTACAGACTAGCAAGTTTTTGGTGCCCGCAAAAGCAGCTCCATGCCGGCAGAGAACCATTTTTTTGCAGTGGAAAAGCGCGGAACGGTTCCAGATTAGGCCCCAGCTCTGAACCAGCACGGGCACCATGTCGGTGGAAAAGTGCCATGAGTGGGGTAAGAGCTGGGCTGGGTGCATTCTGGGCTGCCATCCTTTGTCCTAGCACTTCTTTAATTAGAGATTACAAATTGTGTGAAAAGGGAGAAAATAGACGCCTTTGCACAGAGTAGGAGTGTTCAGTGCAGAGCTGGAGGTTCGCTTGCTTTGGTTTTAATGGACCACTTTATTTATTGTGGAAAGCTGTTTGGGCAACATTCCTCCCCACCTCATTCAGGACAGCCCCTGCTTTTGAAGTATTCAGAGCCCCCCCCCCCTTTACTGAACTCTGGTTTCTACACGGTGCCAAGCTGGGGTTCTGTGACAGCAAGTGAAGTTCTGCCAGCTGCAGTTATCCCCAGTCTTTGTGGGAAAAAGACAAATATTGCTGTTCAGCACCTCTCTAAATTAGTAGTCTCAAATGGATCTCCTTCCGGGACCACTGGGTTTTCCGGTTTAAGGTTCCAGGCTTAAGGCCTTCATTACTCCATTGTAACAATTATGTATGCAATTGGCAATCTTTAAGACATTTTGCATTTTATTTAACATATTATTTATGTGCATTTACCTCCAGGTACAGTATTACTAGATTTAGGATTATTTCTGCTGTCCCTACCTGGCTTTTTAAAGCTGTAATTAGTGTTGTAAATCCACGTCCATTTTGTCAAATAAATCACAGAGATCTGTTAATCGAACATTTATATATAATTCCTTTCCATTAAAAAGCTTCATACTGCAAGCAGGTGATATGGATATGTGCCTTCATGACTGATTATTGTAACTCCCAGAGTAAAGAATGCTTGTTTGTTACAAAAGGTATTCAATTATTTCAAACACAAGAAGCCCAACTAAAAAGATTTGTTCTCAGCTTGTCTTTCTTTTAACTAATGGCACAATGCAATGGCACACTGACAAGTTGAAGACACTAACAAATTCATTGCCTTGACTGATTGCCATTTTAAAACGGTCCTTTAAATGGGAAGTAATTATTAATAAATTAAATTCCTCATCAGAGCTTGGTGATTTCATGGAGCAGTGCACTTGGATTATTACTGCTAAATGCTGCTTTTTAGGTAGGGACAGCACAATTAAACATGGAAACCCGCAGAGCTTAACTATTACCATGTGAAAGGGATTACATTCGGAGGAGAAGTATTGTGTGTGTCCAGTTAATAAAATAATAAGGCCCAATTTCAGAAGCTAAAACCTCCCAGGCATTAAGTCAGACCCTTTCTTCATAAAAGTTAACAACACTGGCTTTGCATCACTTCACAATTGTTTCCCCAGTTTCCAATCTTTCTATAACATATTTTAAGCCACAATTTCCCTGTGCTTTAATACACTTACCATTATGTCAGTTATTATAATGGCTACTCAAAGGGCTGCCTGGTCTATTACCTATGGTGCAGACCTGCTGCGGCCATTGTCCTTCTTCACTGTACTTGCCTGGACTCTGGACTAGTTTTGTTTTGCCACATGAAAAAAGGACAATGCTGTGCTATACTGGAATCAGTCCAAAGGAGACCAGCCAGGATAATTCAAAGCCTTAAATTAATGTTATAGTCTGACTAAAGGAAATTAAATCTCTCTGGGGCTGGTTGCATACAATTATGTTACATTAGTCTATACCATTAGTTAGATAGCTGCATAAAAAGACTGACTAAGACTTAAAACTTACCCTCCTCAACCCCAGACTAACTTAGAATTAAGCCTATCTTTCCATTGAAACTGCTTGTCACTATAGCGGACTCCTCCCTCTGGCTCACAAACACTTGTGCTGTCCCACCCACTTGCAAATGCCCCAAAGCATCACAGACTGCTTCCCACAGAGTCCAATAACAAATTCTGTGGTCTATTTGAGGTCCTCTTCCAGAACGCGGATGTTTCAGCTTACATATTTATTTGACACTATATATTTTTTTGTTATATTATCCATTGCCTTGTGCTTGAGTGCGTTAAGTTTAAGAAACCTGTAAGTACATTGCATCCGGAAAGTATTCACAGCACTTCACATTTTCCACATTTTGTTACGTTACAGCCTTATTCCAAAATGGATTAAATTCATTATTTTCCTCAAAATTCTACAAACAATACCCCATAATGACAATGTGATAGAAGTTGGTTTGAAATCTTTGAAAATGCATTAAAAATAAAAAACAAAAAAAGCACATGTACATAAGTATTCACAGCCTTTGCTCAATACTTTGTTGAAGCACCTTTGGCACCAATTACAGCCTCAGGTCTTTTTGAGTATGATGCTACAATGGCACAACTATTTTTGGGCAGTTTCTCCCATTCTTCTTTGCAGGACCTCTCAAGCTCCATCAGGTTGGATGGGGAGCATCGGTGCACAGCCATTTTCAGATCTCTCCAGAGATGTTCAATCGGGTTCAAGTCTGGGCTCTGGCTGGGGCACTCAAGGACATTCACAGAGTTGTCCTGTAGCCACTCCATTGTTATCTTGGCTGTGTGCTTAGGGTCGCTGTCCTGTTGGAAGATGAACCTTCGCCCCAGTCTGAGGTCCAGAGCACTCTGGAGCAGGTTTTCATCAAGGATGTCTCTGTACATTGCTGCATTCATCTTTCCCTTGATCCTGAGTAGTCTCCCAGTTCCTGCCGCTGAAAAACATCCCCACAGCATGATGCTGCCACCACCATGCTTCACTGTAGAGATGGTATTGGCCAGGTGATGAGCGGTGCCTGGTTTCCTCCAGACATGACGCTTGCCATTCAGGCCAAAGAGTTCAATCTTTGTTTCTCATGGTCTGAGAGTCCTTCAGGTGCCTTTTGGCAAACTCCAGGCGGGCTGTCATGTGCCTTTTACTGAGGAGTGGCTTCCATCTGGCCACTCTACCATACAGGCCAGATTGGTGGAGTGCTGCAGAGATGGTTGTTCTTCTGGAAGGTTCTCCTCTCTCCACAGAGACATGCTGGAGCTCTGTCAGAGTGACCATCGGGTTCTTGCTCACCTCCCTGACTAAGGCCCTTCTCCCCCGATCGCTCAGTTTGGCCGGGCAGCCAGCTCTAGGAAGAGTCCTGGTGGTTCCAGACTTCTTCCATTTACAGATGATGGAGGCCACTGTGCTCATTGGGACCTTCAATGCCCCAGATCTGTGCCTCGATACAATCCTGTCTCAGAGGTCTACAGACAATTCCTTGGACTTCATGGCTTGGTTTGTGCTCTGACATGCACTGTTAACTGTGGGACCTTATATAGACAGGTGTGTGCCTTTCCAAATCATGTCCAATCAACTGAATTTACCACAGGTGGACTCCAATCAAGTTGTAGCAACATCTCAAGGATGATCAGTGGAAACAGGATGCACCTGAGCTCAATTTTGAGTGTCATGGCAAAGGCTATGAATACTTATGTACATGTGCTTTTTTTGTTTTTTATTTTTAATAAATTTGCAAAGATTTCAAACAAACTTCTTTCACGTTGTCATTATGGGGTATTGTTTGTAGAATTTTGAGGAAAATAATGAATTTAATCAATTTTGGAATAAGGCTGTAACATAACAAAATGTGGAAAAAGTGAAGTGCTGTGAATACTTTCCGGATGCACTGTATAGATTTTTCTGCACTATTTTCCAATAACATGCACACATTTTCAGTAACTGTGAACTGAGACTGTTGCTGTTTTAGAGAAGTGACCGCCATGTTTTTTTCTTCAAGTGTCTTAAAATTCCCAGAATACGTTGCGTGATTGACCACGTGAGACCAATCTAAGGAAAAAACATCTGTGTCTAGCGTTCTTATGACTAATAAGACAATGGGATGGATTAAATCAAAACTTTGACCCACCCACTAATAGAAAACTGCAAACCTGTACATCCTAGCGGTTACATTTATGATTAGAAGAAAGTGGCATCTTACTAAAAATTAAGTTGCAACTGAGTAAAGTTCTGTAGTTTTCGATTAGCGGGTGGGTCAAAGTTTTTACTTAATCCCAGCCAAAGTCAATGTTTATGCAACAGGCCCCTGGGCTTGATTAGTGGGGACTATAAGGGGACTTGATCCAAGCAAAGTGTGTCCAAACCCAGAGGAGAACTTCAAGATCAACAATGAAACAAGGAATCAAGGATACAGGGGGGAATTATGAAAATATGAGCCTCTACAAATGGCTTATGGGAGTGGAAGCAGATTCCCTGGAGCTCCTTCAAGAAACAGCTGGAAGAAACCATAGCAACCAAATGAATAAAGATGGACTGAATGTAACCTTTCCTGGAGGGACTCACATAGCATTGCACTTTTTGGGTAACTACATGTTTTGGTCAGGGAGGAATAAAAGAGAGGAGAATGTAAAAACATATATAGATGTAAAAAATGAATAAGCAGGAAGGAGAGTTAGATAGAGAGAAAGAAAAAGAGACTTAGTACTCTTTCACAGTACTGAATCATGGCCCTTAATCAGAGAACAAAAGCTGGAGATACAGAGGTAGAAAATGAAGAAACAGAGGCTGTACACTGAAGAGTAAAAAATGCAAAGATAGAAACTTAGAGAATTAAAGTGGATTAGAGTTAGAGAAGAGGGAGAGAGAGACAGGGATGGTCGGGGTAGAGGGAGACAGGGCATATAGTACTCTACTCACACAACTCACGGTGGTGATTATCACAAAACTGGAGATGAAGCTCAGACCATCGTTCATACTGACGTGCAGAGAGGCAGACCTGTCACAACACAGAGCTGTGTTCAGAAAGCAAATAATTGAACACTGCACTCCAACCATACAGACAGTAGCAGAGGTGTTGCTAACGATGCTATTAAGGTCTCTCAGTAGGAGCTGATGAGGAAAAGGAACATAAAGCAACTTTTTTTAAGATTTAGGGGGTTAGGGGAAATGTAAGTATAACAGCTATGTTTATTATTTGGGTTAGTTGCAATTAAGTGGCAAAATGAGAACACTATCGAACGGACTGATTTAGAAGTATTTCTTGCAATTGTAAAAAAAACAGGCATGCCAGAGAGAAACAGATCAATTCACAGTCACAAGGGTATCACTTACGTTCCCACTTCCTGCAGGATTGGAGCAGGACAGAGCAGGTAGGTGTCCTTAACCACCAGTGGCTTCTCCACTACAGAGAGAGGGAGAGAAAGTGTGACACTCTGATAAACTCCAGGCTTCAGGGTTAAATTAAGCATTTTCTATCTCATCAGAACAAAGCCTGAGGTCTCCTACTGAATCCCCACACCAGCAGGTAGGAAAGCTTTCGCGATTGTTGTCTATTTAATTGCAGGACTTTCTAGTCAGGACTTTATTCACCCAATTGACCTTTAAATATCATAATGGGATGTTATGGAAATGCCTATCTTGCACCTTGTCCAGCTTTTCTTACACCTTGAACTTAAGTGCCCTGCATACCTATGCTATCTCCTCTGCTGCGAAATAAGAAGTCCATTCAAGAAGTCCATTGAAAATCCACCATATGTTTGAAAGGCTGTAACATTCTTCCAATTAAAAACAACACAACATTACCAAGATCAAAAGAACAAATCAAGAACAGGTAAAGTCTCTCCAGCCACACAATGATTGAGCTACTGGATGATCAAAAGGATGACCAAGAGCCTGCCACCCAGAGAAACTACTCTATCCCTGCAGTAGTGAAACTATTATACACCTTGCATTTTTTTGTTTCCAGGTCTTTTCAGGGGACCATGGCAACAGTTTCTGTCATCTCCCAGTCTGCATTCTCCTGTACATATCTACCAGTTGTGCTTAATACCTTTTTGAGAAGAATACATATTATTTTCCATAAAAGCATGCTTGAGACTTTAAAATGATTTCAAATTTTAGGTTTCCCAAGCATCCAGGTGATTTGTGATTCAAACATAATAGTTACAAATGTCGTAGCAAAGTATCCCGGGTCAGTACATGACTCATTGAACAGTCAAATATTAACAGGACCAGGGGGGAGAAAGAGCAAACACTACGCTGGGATGTCCTTTCTTAGTACATCTAACCCCAGATGTTTAAACTGTTTAACCATTCCTGGTCTCAGATTTGAAAACACGCCTTGGTAGACAAATGTGGCTCTGCGGTTCTCCTAGATCAGCGTTGGTTGCAATGGTGTGATGGGTTGAATAGATACGGCCAATTCGAAAGCTGACAGTTGTTTCTAAATTGGAACAATTAAATGCTTGTTCTAAGATCTGAGCATAATTTTTAATTATTTAATTATTTAATTATTAATTAAGACAAAAAGCACAAAGATATGCTGAACATGGCCGTGAAGGTGCCTGATCTGATTTATCGGAAAACAAATCACATTATAAACAAACAGCATGTAAACAGCCCATGCCCCAGTCCTGCTCCCAGTTCAGTATAGACGCATCACTCGAGTCGTCGCTGTGTGTCCTGCTCTCTCTCACCGTGCTGCTTCACAGTGGAAAACTGAACAGCCTGAAATCTTCACCCATGGCTGTGTTTATCCTGGCTCACACCAAACATTCTCAAGCACTTCAGGAGATTGCTGCTCCAATGGATTTTCTTAAGTAAAATACCATCTTAAGGGGGAAACTGGGACCGCATGGAGAGAGCAATGTGGTGCCAGGGCCAATTTCCAGATGAAGCCAAGACAAACCGAGCCATTTTCCTGCAAAGAGGTCATCCCTGGTTGCAGGAGAGGCTGCACAATACTGTGGGAAGCTGGAGCTAGAGAAGGATTTTTGTATCTTCATATCTTTAATTTGCAGTCTCCAGTTACATTTTCCACTATTTTAAAAACAATTTGGTGTCACCAATGAGTCAACTCAGCCCACCACTCCAACTTCAGGGGGGGGTGAGCCAAGGCATGTGTACTCCCAAATGCAGACTGCCAAAGCTGTCCCCCCACAATGCACACCAAAAGTCTAGAATGTCTTCACTTGAGCTATAACAGGAGTCTTTGAATTTGATGTAGTTGGATCTGCTAACAGTCTTTTGCCAGTGCCCAGGAAGTCACTGGTGTTCAATGCTTTGCATGTCACCAACCCTGCTCAGATGACCCCTTAGCCAATTCTATGCTGCCCTCTGTGAAGTCCTGGTTACAATTGGCCATATTATAAGATGGTTTACTAGCTCAATGTGGGCTATAAGACACATTCTGTACTCTAGGACCAGTCTCAATCCACAAGCAGACAAGGAACTTGACAGTGCTCCTCCAAGGAAGAGAGGACTTCAAACACCAGTTGCCACTTGTTGCTGCCACTTCAGAAAGTAGATGGCAAAGAAGTACATGCCAATTGATAAGACTACACTATGCAGAAGCTGTCCTGAATGGCCATGTCCCTCCCATGTCAAAAACAGCTGGATCACATGATTGGAGGTAAATTATAAGTTAATGGGTTGCTTTACCTGTTTATTATTTTCTCTGATTTCTGTGTTATTAAGGTAGAGATGATTGCTTCAGACGGTTACAATCATGTAGAGTAGGAATCATGTGATGAATTATTACACAACAGGCTCACAGAATATAAAATATTGCCAAGATTCCCAAGAGAGATTCCTTCAAATGGAGGCCCAACAGTGTATTAATTTGCGTTTATTACACTACAGAAAACATAACATAATATATAAATCAGCACACAAAAAAAAAAACATTTTCAAGTAACTTTCCAAGCAGTGCATTAGTTCACTTCTGGTCAATAGTTTTTGGTTTTAATACAAGTGAAACTTTCAGATCTGCTGTGTGCAGATAAGAACAAATAATTAATTTGCTGATAAGGATATAAATGTTAATTCTTTCAACAGCGGTTGTTCATGGATACAAGCTGAAAGAGTTGTTATTTAGCCCCAGACTCTGAATCACCCCAATCAGTTTGTATCCATGCCAGGGCTTGGCTCTTCCATTCCCAATGATAACATTCTAGTAATACTGCTGATTAGCATTTAATGTTCAAAACCAGCATGGGCCAGTATACAAATTAAAGTACTGAGAAAACCTATCAGTCCCTCAAGGGCCATAAATGTGCTGGGTGGCTCCAGCAATCACCTCTAATGAGAGCCTCTTCATAGCTGTACATGCAGCTCATCTGAAATTCAAACGATACGCAGATAGGATTATTCCCTCTAAGAGGCAGAAAGATTTCACCACTGTGCTGCACTACATTGCTAGAACTTTTCAATATGAGCATCATGATGATCAAATACCAAATGAAGACATGTAATGACATTGCAAACTGCCCACATTAGCATTCCGATTTTAGCACAGTCACCTTGTATTGTCAATACATCTGAAGCACATTTTTATTTGTTTGCATGCTTAGATAAAGTACATGTTGCTTTATATGTTTTCATTCTCTGTATTTGAGAATATTTATTTTCTGGCACAGGCAACATTATAACCTAGTTAATGGCAGTTTCACCCACAAGGTGTGACATGTAAACAACCTGTATTTGCACTGTATTGTAGATCCTATTTTAGCTTAATTAAATTCCACTATAAATGGGTCCTTAATAATAGCATGGATAATCCCAAGACTACATGTATTTATACTCCAGGTGTGTGTACGCATACTGGAACGGCTGGAGATAATACTACTACTACTACTACTACTAATAATAATAATAATAATAATAATAATAATAATAATAATAATAATAATAATAATACATCAAAGTTGTGTGTGGGGGGGGGGTCTAAAAATACTGGAGCCTCTGTATAATAATGCTGTGTAGTAATATTGTTTAACCCTGGAGCATATTGGAAGCTCGATATAAGTGTACCCATCTGTTGGTTATACAAAACATGCGCATTGTAAGCGTATACGTAATATGATTTATTTACTGTTATGTTTTGGGAATCATATTTGGAAAACAACAGCAGGACAGGCCAGATTAACAGAATGCAGAGAGTGGCATTGTTTGAGATTGCAGACACGCACATACGTGTGCACCCCATAAACAGTTACTCGTGTTATTTAGAAAAGGTCCGGTCTGTGTTTAGAAGGACAGACGTTTTTGGAACAAACAAATCATTGAGCTTGAGCTGACGCAGCAAAGCTATGTGGTTTGAAGTGGGTGGAGGTGGCGTCGGAGGGGTGGGGGTGGTGTCAGAGGGCTGGCGTTGAGGGGGGGCATGCATTATTTCCTTTTTAAATTAGTTTGAGACCCTTGGGATTGTTTAATCTTTCTGCTGTTTGACATTGGTGCACAAATGACAAATGTTACATATCCTTCTAAATCATTTTCCTTTCATGTAGGATGCACAGTGATAGTGCTCTACTGTTGGCATCTATCCTCCCTCCTATTGAGCGGCCACCTCCAGCTGCCTCTCAGCACTGGCCCATATGTGAGAGGGGGGAGATTAAAGACAGATGAGCTTTAATCATTCTTCCTTGCTAGATCCTCTCATTAGCTTTTAAAAAAACAAATAATTTTACAGTTTACAATTTTAAATGGTTTTATACCCAGATTGCAACTATTGTCTGATATTTAACACCAGATCTACAAAGAAAACTGGGCACACCTGATTGCATTGTTTCTCACTGCACTTTGGGGCTGGAAAATGGAGCAAACACTCATCTGATCAAGAATACTGTACAATTCCTGAAGCACATTCAAAGCTCCAAGACTCATAAGTCTTTTGCAAAGAAGGGTTTTGTATTCCATCTCACCACATTGTTTTTTTTTTTTTTTTTTATATCTTCACAGGACTCACGTTTGAAATACTCATGTCCTAGATTTTGGGAGACAGGACATGTAGAGCAGGAGAGATTTAAAATATAAATGATTAAATGATGGTTAGCTGACCCTGGACCTGGTGGGGACCTAAGAAAACTTGCTGTTTGCTGCTTTTATTGTGCTGGTGCTTGGCATTGATTGACCTGTCTCTGATGTACTGTTTGGATCTCCATGTCAAAGCTGGTGGGCCACACTGTCAGGTATTGGGAAAGTGGAGGCTGTGTACTGTGTGCTTATATTGTTAGTTGTTCTTAGCTGTATCATAAAGATACTTGGTTTTTAATCCTAAATTATTTGTTACGTAAATGAACTTATTACTTGGTGAAACTGTTTAAGCCTCTTTCAGGTACTGACACTGTTAAAAACGTATAGAGATCTGAAAAAACCCTGCAACATTAAAGCTCTCCAGGACCAGACATGTGGTCCACTATTATCCTATGCCCTAGTACCTGTTGCAGCCAGACACTTGAAAAAAGGTGCCCTAGATAACACTAGCGGTTTACAGCTGCTGCTAAATATTCTTCCAATCCCCCTGCAACTTAATTCTCTATCTTGTTTGTGTAGCAACACATTTTATTTTGTTTTTTCTTGTTTATAATTAGTACATCAGTTACCGCAACTATGCACTGACGTGCAATTGAACAGGAGGCTCATTAAAAGCAGTTGGAGGCTGGTACAAACAGGGAAATGCCTGAATGATTTTTCATGGTCTCATGCTTGAGAGCATTGTGTTTCAGCTGGTTAGATCAGTGACGTTTCCCTTCAGCTCAGTTCCAGTCAGCTGCAGGTGTCGCTGTTCTTGCTGAAACCATTTCCATCTGAAGCACAGACGATTGTAAATCACAGTTGGCTATTGCATTGCCCAGATGTGAAATAGTGATGTATAGACCACAGGGCATAACCACCATTCTGAGCTGAGACTTTTTAACCTGTTGAGGCACTTGGGAGCCTGTTTTCTTATTTTGTCTAGATAGACACAACAATGGGATGTATCACTTACTGAGGGTGACTGTGTCATTGATTCGGAAGCTGCAGAGCACTTTTTCTACATTGCGGGCATGAAGGAAGCCATTGCCTCTGACCACAACCTGGAAGGACTCTGAAAAAGAGGGACAAAAGACAGAAATACAGTGTTAAAAGAGTGAAAGGATTTTTGTGTTACAAAAGTCATGATCTCCTGAACACATCCGGTTTATTGCCACTCAGACACTTTTAGGTTGCAGATTAATTGGTTCTTGTTATCGACGGAGCTGTGAAAGTATTGAATGATGTTGATAAAGGTCTTGGTTCATGAACATCATTCAGTACTGAATGCATCCAGTTTATTGTAATGCTAAAAACCACTCAGCCACTTTTAGATTGCAGACTAATTAGTTCTCATGTACCAAACTTCTGTGTTGATGAAATATGTCGGAAAAGATTCTGCA
This sequence comes from Amia ocellicauda, assembly GCF_036373705.1. Lineage (NCBI taxonomy): Eukaryota > Metazoa > Chordata > Actinopteri > Amiiformes > Amiidae > Amia > Amia ocellicauda. The sequence goes on along the minus strand of NC_089858.1, from coordinate 38,603,476 downwards.
AGGATGAATGTGAGAGGAAACAGGGTGGGGAGGAGTGTCAGTGTAGCACAGGCTTTGGTGGTCAGCTTCAGGTAGTCACATTAATATGTTTCCCCCGGTGCACTTCCTCCTAGTCAGTATTGAGAAGTGTCTTCAGAAGCTGGAATACCTGTGTTTAGTGTTTAGACGGTCTAAGCAGAAGCCACAAATGGGAGCATGGTATAGTCTATGTATGCCACAGCTAAGAAGGAGCAGCTAAAACTTTATGACCTGAGCACTCCAGACCCCACAGTGCCTCAGCACAGAGAAATCCTGTTTATTTATTCTTCTCAACCATCAACCTCTTGCCAAAGATGTCATCAAGACTCCCAAAAGCCTTAACCAAAAAACCTCCTTATTCAGGCCCTGATAGAAACCATCTTTATTCACACATTAACTCACTCCATTTGTGGTTGGCCAGACACGTGCTATTCCAACATCCGCGACGTACAGCAATCGTGGGAGCCAAAACCAGACGCATAACGTAAACATTTAGGTTACAGTGGGAAGCTGCTGAGAATAAAAAGATAGAGTGCCCCCCCTTCCAATTTTCTTAGCTGTGCTGAGTTGTTTAACTAAGCTGATGCAGCAATATTTTGAATTGGATTTGGTTCAGGGGGTGTGCGGTGTGATTTTGCATTGCAGAACTCATTATGGTAACACACGCACACACACACTCAGACACAAACACACTTGTTTGCTGATGAAATCTGAGAGCGCGGCTTTTTTTCAGCTACTGTGTGTTAGGGTGATACAGTCCTGGCTGCCATACATTCTCGGTTAGCAAAATATGTAGCTTTCTTTTGTCATTACATAACTAGTACCTTCATTATATTGAGGATGGGAAATCATTTAAAATACAGGTGTGCAGAAAAATTACTTGAGCTCCAGCTGTTTTATAACCTGGATACAGCTGGTCTCCAAAGTGCCCAATTGACCGAGACTCCCCAGAGGTTAGGTAGGGAGAAGTCAGTTGGGGAATCTTTGGGTAGCCCCATACTAGCACCCCACTGCTGTCCTGGCACCTGATCATCAATCTGTGCCCTGTGCTGCTGGACAGTTTGCAGTTTTATATCTGCTTAAGTGTGCCGTGGGTCATCAGTTCATGTAATCCATTTCACCTAATATACAATGATAGATCCAAAAACAAAGATTTGGCCACACAGATAGTGAGATGTTCTTGGTCTGTTAATACTGTCTACCTCTTTTATTGCTGTGTGGAAAATGGGCATAGGCCAGTCAGCAACAAACTACTTTTTCAGTGTTGCTATCAGAGTCCTAGTAGAGCCCTTCAAAGCCAGGGGTCTAAGACCAGAGTGCGGGGTGATGAAACAAACTAGGAGTCAAGAGCCGGCAAACAGAGCATGAAGGGCAAACCAAGAAACGTAGTTGAGGAGAAGGAAGGCAAGGAATCCAGGGAACAAGCAAACAAGACAAGGTAGGCAATCCAGAGGTTGGTAAACGAGACACAGTCAGAGTTCAAAAGCACAAGAGATCAGAAACCAGGAAAATGCTCAGAAATGTTGCTTCAGGGTAAACAAGAAGTTGCAATGAGTGAAGCTAACGAAGGGGTATATATGCTGAGCAGATGGAAGCAGGTAACAGTGGTTGGGATTGCTGGACGAATGGGAGAAGGGGGTTGATTGAACAATTGCACATGGTGTTGAGAAATGGAATGTCGGAGAGAGCTAGATTGCGGGAGATGACGACCTCTGGTGGCAAACTGGGAAAGTGTGGGGTGAAGATAACTTTGCGCCTTATGGAATATCCTGACAACGAAGAGAGGAATTTTCAAAGTATGTTTCTTAAGTTCTTAAAGGGTTATTTTGCCATCCCAATAGTCCCTATTTTCCTCTGTCATTGCATATTGTCTTGGTTGCTGTAAAGAATCTTGTAGTCAAACACACTTACACCTACACAAGACACGAAAACTCAGAGATTGCATGTTACAGGATGTGCAATTACCAAGAATGATCAGGATATGGGCTTCTCTTTTAAGGCGGTTTTCCCTTGTTTTTACCAGCAATATTTTCCATCAGCAGTTGTTAGCCATTATTTGCCGCTGAACTTTTCCAGTCAAAGCTTGTTAGTTTCCTGAAACTTCTTTGGCCAATCAAGATTCCTTAAGTAGGGAGACATGGTGGTTCACAGATTTTTTCATCAACTAGGTGACGACTTCAAGTAATGGTTATGGAATGTATACAATAAATATCATTAGAATCTGATTCAGTCTTAGCTATGTTGTGCTCAACCTACATGGAATAATTGCCAATAATACTTGCCAAATGTTAACCCACCCTTAAGCTATCGATGCATCAGACTTAGGGCTTCCTGTAGAGTAATAGAGTACCTCCAGGCACTAAACATGAACAGATTTCCAGACTATAATCCACTTACCTCCTGCACAGATACTGGAAGGCTCAGCAGCAAGGATCTCAATGCAAGACTTCTTCAAGATCTAGGGACAAGAGAGTAAGGCCTATTTAGGATATTGCATTCATAATTGTTATTTTCATGTCCTATCCAGGTTCTAAACATTTAAGTTATCCCTACAGTGCCATCAGCAAGAGAAACTCAAATTTAAAGCCATTCCCAGTCCAGTGGAAACTTTTGACATAGCAGCTGTGAATGACATCAATCAGAGAGCATCCTGGTCAGCACAACTTCTATAAGATAGTAAACTCATATATTAGAAGTGGTTGCATGGATCTATACAGGATGTGAACAAAGAAAGAAGAAGAATAGGTTTGTTACTTAAACAGCTGAAGTAATCTGTGGTAATGCCTGACACTATAGTTATGGGAAACTGCTATTCGGTGTTAAAGTATGGAATAAACAAAGAGTCTGTGGCCTTCTAGGTCTGGAGACCGAGTCACTGATACTGTTGTCTTCTGTATAACCTCTATGGGAAATTGCAACTAACAGGAAATATCAGAATGCACATTTGGTGCAGAATGCAGTATGCAGAATGCCAAATAAAATACTCGTTAGTCTGTCCCATAGTAGGACATTTATTTAATAGGATAACTTGGACACAATTATCAACTGGAAATGTAATTCAAAGTAGAAGATTTCAGGGTTTGCATTAGCAAGAAGGAATAATAAAAAAGAAACATAAAGGGGAAGTCGAGGGTTGGACTTGTAACAGCACAAAAACTAAATATATAAAATTGTAACTACCCATTAACTAATTAACTAAGAGATACAATAATATACATCAGGAATAACAGCTTATTGGTTACCTACTTGATGTCCTATTCTCTATTAAATTTGGAGGGTGCTAAGGACAGTTGGGAAACAGACACAAATGTTAGAGAGTTGCACTGTAATGCAATGTTCATAATCTTCACATCTTAGCCAGTGAACTTGCCTGTTTTCAGAACTTCTGTTTTAGATCCTGAAGATCCGGTTACAGCACAGACAACAAAATCCCTGCTTACAGATGTCTGATTTGCAGGTCTGGGTCAGAATCAGTTTACAGAAACCACTAATCAAAAGGGTCCACTCTGTTGATGTATCCTGTCTTTCTCCCGCTCTCTGAGGTGTGCACCCCAGTAACAGCAGACAATGTCTAGAGCACAAGATCTCAGCGATTGATGCTGATTGGCTACTGTTTCACTTCAGAGCCAAGCAGTTGTCGTTGGGACCAGATGGACTTGTCTGAATTAAACATAGCCAAGGAAACCCACGTCCAGTAAACAGATGACTTCTTGATGGAAGCTTGGTTTATTTCATTTCATTTTTGGGGTTATAGCAAATTCACTGGCTGATTAAGTAAATGGAAATTTGACGCGTGCCATTAAACCCAGTCCAGAATCTGTGCTGTACAAACAAAAGAAAAGGCGTCCCACTGCAGTTGTAATATAGAAGGACTCAGGGTGGTCTAACTTTGAGCCCAGCTGAGCTATTTTAATACTTGATGCCACACTATTTTTCATTGACATGATGACAAATTAAGAGCAGTTTACAACAGGGGGTAGTTTCCTTGGTACCTTCCAAACTTTCTTTATATTAATTGTATTGATTCAGTTTAAAATGGAAATCTCCATGCAGATTCTTTATGTATATACCAAACAGGCACTATACTTTTAATACAATTCAATATCAAAAAAGAATGATGAGTCCTTAATGATGGATGAGTACAGATTTAAAGGTTGTTTGCCCACAAATGCCCCTCACTTACCGAGTCAATCACACCTTGCAAGGCTTCAAATCCATCATTGACGGGGAAGACATGGTCCTTGCTGTCTGCAATCTTAGCCAGCTGTAGAGAACAAAGATGACCAGGCTTTAAATTGTGATCAATAAGGCATCTTACTGAATTGTGAACAGTTCATGAACCTTTAATAAACTCAGATACAAAGGACATCAATCATCCCCATGACACATAACATTTGCAAATTGAAGACAGTTCATAATCTCACTCATTATGAATGGACAGACATGTGAGCCCAATATTAAATCATATTTATGGACAAAGTTAACTTTTCAGCTCTGTAATGGAATCTAGGAAACCTGTAACATGTGAGCTATGGTCTAACTGTGATTAACTGTAATATACATTTATATAAACTGTAATAAAAATTAGGCACATTAGGTGATGCTTTGATCAACAACCTGCTCCATTGTTCCACCAGGACTGCACTCCACAAACACCAATCCAAGAAAACAGGGAAGGCTTTCTCTTTCCACTATATGGTATCTGTATTCTGAGCTTCACGCCACCAGTGGTGAAATCTGGTCGATGCATTGCTTTAACACCGTTAACTGTTATTGTAGCTCACCTGTGTTTCATTAAAGTCTTTCACCCCCACGCAGTACACTGATGCTCCTAGACTCCTTGAGCGATTGGCCTGACAGATATTCAAAGAATGAAACAATGCAGGGCACGCATTAATTCCAAGCATTAAAACAATGATATTACTATAGCAAGAGACAATATTGATGTGGAAAAGAAACACAATATTTAAAAATCATCTACTTCATCATCATCAGACCTTGGCAGCCGCTGTTGAATGAAGGTGTCCTCAAGATATTTCCAAGAGCTTCTCACTTTAGCTTTTCTAATCCCGCTTGCTCTTATAAACTCTCCATCTTTCAGGAGCTCTTCTTGAGTATATTTGTTTCTTGGGCTCTAGTCCAGTATTTTCTTGGTCCAACAATTACTTATTCTTCCTGCTATGTGTTTGGCCTGTAGCCTTTTCGGCTTCTTGTGCTTTTCCTGATTGTTTTTGTTATTCTGAGCTTTCAGTGATGTCTATAGTTATCATTTTTGTATTCAGCATCCAACTTTCTCTTCCATGCATTACTGCAGTCAGCACAAATTAATCAAAGTCTTTTCTTGTTTAACCAGGGCTAACAGGGGGTTAGAAAAAACTAAGCAACATGTACTTGGAAGAAAAAAGATTTGATTTGTTTCCCGCATTTAATAAATAGTTTCCTAGTGTTAGTAAAATCTGCTTTAACTAAATGTCCATTCAATGATAATTAATGTGTAATTAACATGTAATTAAACCATCAGAGTACATGCAACCAGTAAGATGTTAAACAGACTTGACACTGTAAAGTTAGGATTGAGCCTGGCTTTCCTTGTGTATATGAATGTAGTCCCAGCCTGGTTGCAGACTGGCATTCACCTTAGAGATGAAAACAAGACACTTGCAGAGGGAATAGTTAACTATTCTGAACCAAACTTCAGTCTGAGTCTTAGAGATAAAAGAGACTAAGATATTACCAGAAGGGGGTGACACTTTATGAAGCAACAGTCAGATCCAAAGGTAATGTTAAATGATCATCGTTTGATATGAATACCTTCTCGGATCAAAGCACAACATTGACTCACCTAGCCATGGGGAGGTTGTGGGAGGTAGAGAAAGACAGTGTGGTTCTGATTAGTGTTCTTCAACATTGCACAGCTGTTTCTACCCATTCAGCAGATTTTGGAGGATAAATTACAGCTTTTTCTCTCCAGATGCACAGCATATAGCTGGCTTTATTATTCAGGCACAAATGGGAGAAATCAAACAGCAGTGATTTATTGATGAAGTACCCCTTTCCTTTTTGGAGATCGCCATAAATATATGCAGATCAAAGTGTGACTGGTAGGATGTTACTGCCCCCTCGCCACCTAGACCTAACCTGATCTGCTCACGGTTCAGAAACCCAGCTGGGCTTGGTTAGTCTGCAAGGAGAATAGGAGGATCTCTAATTTAAATCAGCCCATCAGCTACAGTCCATCAATTTGTTTGGTTTCCTTTAGTTTATAGGTCTGGAGTTGAGTTATTTTCAAAGGGATTTACTAAAATGTAAAAGCTGATCCCAGGTTTCAGTAACTGGAATTAAATGTTCAGAGGTGTGGATCTACCAGGAGACAAGATAGGTATGGGAAAAGAGAACTACAATGAATGCTTTGCCTTAATTAAATTAGTGTTTGTGGAATAGCTTTTGATACAAGAGAATACGTTTTTCCATGCAACTCTATATTTACTGTATATGTACTGAGTCCATGTAACACTTTCATCTTAAAGCTATGGACAAGTCAATGTAACTCAGAGGGCTGGTGTTGATCCCAGTCTGTGTAGCATTAACAGAATTGACAGCACAAGACTCCTGATGGATGGAGACTATAGTCCAACATAACAACCCTCCTGCAAAAAACCTGGTACACAAGGACACAGCTGGAATAATTTAGGAAATACGTTAACTGGGTTATATAGGGAATGGTAACTGAGGACTAGTTATTAGATTTACTTGCCAAGGTCAGTGTAATTTGATTTATTTTGATTTATCCATACCATTAAAACATGATTGGTTGTTATTAAGATGCTTCTGCTACATATTTGTGATTCAATTCAGTTTAATTTGCATACTAGTACAACTAACAATGAAACTCATGACACATTGGCAGCTAAAATGGAATAAGAAATAAGAAATATCTTTTAAAACAGTATCAGTTTTTGTTTAGTCATTAAAATCATTTTCTGAGTGAAATCAAAAAAGATAAATGATTCCAGATATGGTTGAGGCATGTGATCATGTGAAACGTGATCAAAAATGCATTAACTAAAACTTCAGTCACTAACTAAAAGTAGTTTTTGTTAGCAAGTGGGGCACACCTCTCTCTCTGCATAGAAGAACAAGTTTTCGTGCAGCTCTCCGTCTGTGAGTGCGATGATCACACTGGCGGTCCGGTACCCTGTCCCCAGGAACACAATCTGATTCAGATTCAATGCTATAAAAAGTATAGTCTACATATTTTAGCAATATGCTGACTTGTGAAAACAAGCAGTTTAAATCACCTTCAACCATACGGCAACTGAGATTATTTGAAAGAGTTTAAAGTTACAACAATATTACAGTAAATACAATTACTTACTCCCTGTTCTAACATGCCCTTCCATCATTTGACATGCATCAGTAGTTTATAAATATGTATACATATATAAATACTTCTGTCTAGGCCTACAGTTTATTTTCACATTACAGACCTTCATCTTTAGCAACAATCTACCGATTAATTTATGATTTTAGTAGTCAAAACCCTTTTTCCTCTTCCAGTTTAATGTTTAGAATATGTGTTGTGGATTTTGCATTTAATGGTTAGAGTTAGGTTTTCTTTTACATATCTTCATGTGGAATATATTTGCCTGCAGGGTTTTGTTTTAGAAATGAGTCCCTTGCATGTCCATGCCATTATACTTGCTTACCTTCAGTATTCCCATAGTAAATCTGTTCGCTCGCCTGAAAGGGAGGAAACCAGTATGAGACGTAGCAGTGGTTAAAATAACCTGCTTCAATTCCATTCCCCTCCCAAGGCTAATCTTTTAGGAGATCTTCCTGGTTACAGTCAAGTGAGTAACTAAATGGTATTGCAGTGATTAAAGCCCTGGCATGATTTGCAGTTGAACTGGAACATATCCATTCATGGCAAGCTTTCATTGTAATGTGGGTCTTCCTTTGCTCTATTGTGCTGTTACATTTGTATCAGTTGACCCCAGTCTACTGTGTGATATTTAACCCCCAAAGGAAATCCACTTACCCTCTGGAAGCCCTCATGCATGTAGGTGTCCCCACCTGGCAGCACTTTCTGTAACTCCTCCAGACCCTCCCGGATTTGATCTCTGGGCAAACAGACAGATAGACCAAAACAGAGAGAGGAGCTGATGTAATGGGGCTCATAGTGTACATAGTGTTATAGGTGACATCCCTCCTCAGTGAAATCAGTACAGTGAAAAGCCTCTCGCGTTGGTAGACCTGTTCTTTGGGCTTATTGCTCTACTGCAGGGGTGGGGAACGTTCGGCCTCCAGGCTGTATACGGCCCCTGAGGCTGTTTGCTCCAGTCCTAGAGTCCATTTGAAAAAAATAATTTCTGTGACATACACTTAACACTAGAAGCGCCGAGCTTATGTATTAAACATCTCTACTGCATTTTATCTGCATAAACACAAAAATAAATAAGTTATAAACACATTTACCTAGAATAGCCAAAATCAGGTTATTTTCACCGGTCATTAAAATACAAAATAACTCAAATATAGCGCATAAGCAAAGTCAGTCTGGCGTTCAAGTGGTGATCTCTACCTGTCTACAGTCTTTCATGTGCTTGAAAAACACATGCATTGTACAGCATTACAGGTGTTTTCTTACAACTGTAGTCACATTGAGTGGATCGGTGATTACCCACAAATAAACATGGATTCAAAACGGAGATTGAAGAGAGCTCGTTTTGGAAATGCCGTGTATATGAACATGACTGATTCAGGGGCATCAGTGTTACTGGCAATGACAGATCATTCGTGGGTTTGTGCCAGTCTTGCGTGTGAAATGCCAGGTCCAAATGGCACCTAGTGCTTTTACTCTCCTGATCAATACATGATTGGTACTAATCATAGTACAGAGAGCAATAGCGCAGCACATCGCACCAAAATAATGATTCACGGACATTATCAGCGGAGGAGCATTTATTGCGATGCTATATTTTCGTGCAGTAAAAGTGTTCACCTGGAGAGGGCTGCCAAAATGCAGTGTGAGGTACGAGCTCATGCAGGGAAAGTGGAGAAACGTGTCCTGTGTGGACTGTACCAAGCTATCAGGTATGCAGGCTAAATATATAGTAAATAGTTTATTGATAGAAGACTAACTCTGCCTCCTGTTTTCCTCCTTGCTCCCTTTCCCGTAGCCCTTGTCTGTGACCCTACATCTTGACAGCACTTAGCTTTCCCTGTCCAGGATGTAGGACCTCACTTACTGTACTTGTGTAAATTGTAAATTGGAATTTGCAAAATGTATTATTTTGAATTGCTGTTTTAGCTAAATTGAATTTGTAATGATTGATGCCTTGTACTTCACTGTATTTTTGCACTTTGTTTGCACTTATGTTGTAAGTCACCCCTGGATAAGGGCGTCTGCCAAGAAATAAAAATAATAATAATAATAACTGTAGCTTTGTATGTTGAAAACAAAGTTTACACAGTGTTGAAAATGTTTATTTAGTGTACAGTTATGTTTTGATAAATGCAATAGTTATTTTTGAACTATAAAATATTGCTTTTGAGCATTATTCCAATATATACGTTTACACTGGTTTCATTATATTATTGTATGCCGTTTTGAGCTTTTTGCTTATTGTAGGATATATAGTTATTTAAGTTTTGACTGCAGTGTGTGCGTTTAGAAAAAAGTGATTTGTTCTTGCATTAGAATGTAAGTTTCATCTGTATTAATGTTTTGATGTAGGTGTATTAATTAAGGTTGTGGCCCGTGAATACATTTGTGAACACTCGAAGGTGCAGAAGGTTTCCCACCCCTGCTCTACTGGATGGAGCTGCTGTGGATGCGGAACGCTAGGAGAATGTCTGTGCCAACCTGCACCTGCTACACTGAGTTACAGCTCAACCACTGAAGGACACATGCAGGGATCTGCCAAAGCTTCTTATTTTCCCTTGAATCACCATGAAATCACTAGCAGCAAAGTCAGCAATAAACAGACAAATACAGAATTGAAATATCGTTGTCAATAAGCTGAAAGCAGCTACTGAAGACTTGTAATCGCTGCCAAGTGCAAAACTGCCCAGAGATTCTCACAATGGCTCTTTTGAGTGTTGTCTTGAGTGAGGTCTGTGGATTCCAAATTATCTTTCATAGTTTCTACAATCAGGTAGAGCGCAGTCCAGAGGGGGACTGTGCGCAGTGCTGGGGCTGAGCCTGGCTTAAGGGCTGGCGGTGTATTTTGGGGGTGGCATTCTCCAGTGGGGTTCTGTTCTTAAACTTTAAAGTGAATTGATGTAATTATCAAATGTATTCTCCTATAAACTTTTAAATAAGGACCATTTGATTATTCAATGTTATTCAAACAACGATTCTTCTCTTTCCATTTGAAATTACAAAATAAACTCCAAACAGCCTCCCTGAATGATTAATTTACATACTGATTACACCCCTTGTCCCAGTTTGAGTTCTATATTCATATTATAGTTGAATGTGTTTGGTTAAGAGGTGTTCAAATAATTCCCCTAATTTATATTGTGGATTTAGAATATTGCTTTTCTTTCTACTAATATTTCCTTTTTCTCCTCCGGACCCCTGTGTCTACTTAAAAAAGGTGTTAGTGTTTGACAGTCTTTGTGTGGTTACTGTGCACTTTTCCCTTGCAAATGTTTGGAAATGATCCAACCATGATAAATTAGTGATATATATTATATTGATAAGTTTATGTGAACCCTTTAACTAGTCTTGTGTCACAGCCTGAAGCTGTCTAAGATGGAAAGAAGCAACCCCATTCAATCGGGAGAAAAATGCTAAAATAAGAGGTAGCTTTCATAACTCACTCTTCCTGACAGTACAGAACATCTCATAGGTGAGATTATGACCTCTAGCACAACCATTTTAAATATATTCAACATTTCAGGAAATTATACATTCTCTATTATTATTATTATTATTGTTATTGAAGGAAATGTGACCAAAGATCTTCTAATTTAAAACACTGTTGCTTCTGTACCAGAGGTCAATAGGTCACTTCTTATGGGAATTTCAGTTATAGATGGTTTCTCAAACCCTTTAAGGAGAAGCAACAACCAGGAATGATTCAGAAGGCATCTGGCTGTCACTGTAGAGCAGAAGAGCAGTAGGCCAGGATATAATAACAATTCCAACCATCCCTTCAGAGAGTTTGGAAATGAAATTACACCGCCTGTTAGAGATTTATATCATTTTTCAGATATGTTGCACAGTTGGACTGATATAAAAACTTGGCTTCTATTATTGAAGTGATTTAACACTAGGATCTGAAGTGACAATTTTTACCTTATGAACTTATCCAACACATGTTCAGCCTATATTCTCTAGCTTCTTTAACTCGGTGTCAAGCTCTGCACAGCATTTTGTCTTCTTCATAATTTAAGCATTTTGGCTGACAAAAGTTTTATCATCCGCATGTTATTTCACATCTGGATGTCCTGCTCTTCTGTGTGTTTCTTTGAGTGTTTGCTTAAATCAGCTATGGTGACCAACAGTTCCAGCAAAATAACATCGCTTCTGAGACTAATTCTCAAAGTCTGAGCTGCAGCCAGAGACGAAAAACTGAGAAGTTATACATGTATGTGTGAGGGGAGCTACTCACAAATTACACACTGGATTAGTATTTGTAAGGGAATCATCAGGACTGGTTTCCTTGTAGTGAGGTCCTTGATGCTTCTGTTTAATTGATGGTGGGTTACTTGTTGAGATCTGATTGGCTGCAGATGGATTCAGTAATGGGATATATTGGAATTGACAGTGTGCTCATCATATAATTTGGGCTCATAGGGTGATAAAGGGGGGTGATGCAAAATGCACTTCTTTACAAATTACAGAGACTCTAGGCGTGAAGGCACACAAACTTTAATGTGTATTTTCTGAATGAACATTTTATATTTTCAAAAACTCTACCTCTCTTTCTACACTTCCTACACTTCCTACTCACTACCCGGTCTGCAGTTTAGCTTATTTACTCCATCTTCTGGACACTAGAGAGGTCTAAAATAGAAGCCTTGCTTATAAGCCTCGTCTGAGTATCTGGACCCAGGCAGAGGTCAAGTGCACTAATGCTGCAGAAAAAAAATTATCTCTGTGATGCTTGCTTCACAGTAAAGCACTACGGTATAGGTAATTTACCTGTCTTCAGTCAACCTCATCAGAATCCTGCCTTCTGTGGAGAACACGATGAATGACATCCGCAGCTGGGGGCTGAAGGGGTGACATGGGAGAGTGGGCAGAACATCATCTGATCAGTGACATAATTTATAACAGTGAGACAAATGCGAATTGTGACATCTTATATTGCTTTACAGTAAGTGTCCAGAATCCAATGTATCATGTCAAAATGCAGAAACCGCATATATTTTGGGTTAGCAATAATCTGACGAATAAAAAAAGCAGTTCAAGCAATAAATCATTATTGAATCATTATTAATTAATTAATTTTAAAAAAGTAAATTACTTCAATCTCAGGCTCCCTGCTACACCTTACAATAACAGGTGCTGCTTATTAATGTATTATTGATAAATGTTTAATAGATTATTAATAGATACTTTATAGAACATGAATAAAGCATTTTAATTTAGTTATAACTCAGTTATCACAATACGTCGAATGGCCACAAAGTAGCAAACTGGTAGATAAAAAGTGTCCCTCTTTTAAATTATTGAAAATGAAAAAGTGTAAAATAATTTATGAGGAACATGTCAAACCACTAGTGAAGAGGGACACTTTTTAGCTACCTGTACAACTTTGTGACTATTCCATGTATTGCTATTACCAATTTTAACAAATGTATAATGCACTATTAATGCTTCATAAAGTATATATTAATCATGAATTAAACATTTATAAATCATTAGTAACACATTAAAAAGCCGTACCTTATTATAAACTGTTACCGTTGTGGGATCAATCCCGGGTCGGAGAGACTGTTGTTATACCCTTGAGCTAGGTACTTTAACAGGTAGATTGCACCTGTTAAAACCCTGTTGTATTAATGGGTAATTGTATGTAAAAAATGTGCTATAGTGTAACAATCACCCTGGATAGTCTGCTAAGAAATATAATAATTATAACACTACTACTAATAATAATAATAATTATAATAATAATAATAATAATAATATTACAGAGGCTCTAAGGGATGAGCTCTGTCATAGCTGACCTTTACCAGGATTTCCCACAGGTGCAGCCTGCAATTGGTTTAGTGCAGCCAGGGTTGGGTTGGATCATACCAACTCTAATTGCCCTACAGTGTGATATCTCTACTGTTTGATTTTATTCTTTCAGTATTATATATTTATATTTATATATTCTTTCAGTGTTATACAGTGAGGGAAAATAGTACTTGATCCCCTGCTGATTTTGTACGTTTGTCCACTGACAAGGAAATGATTAGTCTATAATTTTAATGATAGGTGTATTTTAACAGTGAGATACAATAACAACAAAAAAATCCAGAAAAACGCATTTCAAAAAAGTTATAAATTGATTTGCATGTTAATGAGGGAAATAAATATTTGACCCCTTCGACTTAGTACTTGGTGGCAAAACCCTTGTTGGCAATCACAGAGGTCAGACGTTTCTTGTAGTTGGCCTCCAGGTTTGCACACATCTCAGGAGGGATTTTGTCCCACTCCTCTTTGCAGATCCTCTCCAAATCATTAAGGTTTCGAGGCTGACGTTTGGCAACTCGAACCTTCAGCTCCCTCCACAGATTTTCTATGGGATTAAGGTCTGGAGACTGGCTAGGCCACTCCAGGACCTTAATGTGCTTCTTCTTCAGCCACTCCTTTGTTGCCTTGGCTGTGTGTTTTGGGTCATTGTCATGCTGGAATACCCATCCACCACCCATTTTCAATGCCCTGGCTGAGGGAAGGAGGTTCTCACCCAAGATTTGATGCTACATGGCCCCGTCCATCGTCCCTTTGATGTGGTGCAGTTGTCCTGTCCCCTTAGCAGAAAAACACCCCCAAAGCATAATGTTTCCACCTCCATGTTTGATGGTGGGGATGGTGTTCTTGGGGTCATTCCTCCTCCTCCAAACACGGCGAGTTGAGTTGATGCCAAAGAGCTTGATTTTGGTCTCATCTGACCACAACCTTTTCACCCAGTTCTCCTCTGAATCATTCAGATGTTCATTGGCAAACTTCAGACGGGCCTGTACATGTGCTTTCTTGAGCAGGGGGACCTTGCGGGCGCTGCAGGATTTCAGTCCTTCACGGCGTAATGTGTTACCAATTTTTTCTTGGTGACTATGGTCCCAACTGCCTTGAGATCATTAACAAGATCCTCCCGTGTAGTTCTGGGCTGATTCCTCACCGTTCTCATGATCATTGAAACTCCACGAGGTGAGATCTTGCATGGAGCCCCAGACCGAGGGAGACTGACAGTTATTTTGTGTTTCTTCCATTTGCGAATAATCGCACCAACTGTTGTCACCTTCTCACCAAGCTGCTTGGCGATGGTTTTGTAGCCCATTCCAGCCTTGTGTAGGTCTACAATCTTGTCCCTGACATCCTTGGACAGCTCTTTGGTCTTGGCCATGGTGGAGAGTTTGGAATCTGATTGATTGATTGATTGCTTCTGTGGACAGGTGTCTTTTATACAGGTAACGAGCTGAGATTAGGAGCACTCCCTTTAAGAGAGTGCTCCTAATCTCAGCTCGTTACCGGTATAAAAGACACCTGGGAGCCAGAAATGTTGCTGATTGATAGGGGATCAAATACTTATTTCCCTCATTAACATGTAAATCAATTCATAACTTTTTTGAAATGCATTTTTCTGGATTTGTTTGTTGTTATTCTGTCTCTCACTGTTAAAATACACCTACCATTAAAATTATAGACTGATCATTTCTTTGTCAGTGGGCAAACGTACAAAATCAGCAGGGGATCAAATACTTTTTTCCCTCACTGTATATTTATTCAGTGTTATATATTTATACACATACAACAGGGGAAATAAGGAAGAAATTACATAACAAATCATCAAAATCAGAAGTCATTAACTATATGCTGTTGATTAGAAAAAGTGTCTGTGTGAAGCTCACAGATTGTCAATACATTGGGAGAAATACATTATTTTATTTATTTATTTACTATAAGTTACAACTCCTTTATTTATTCAGATAGGTATTGGGAAAGAAAATAAATAGCTAGATTCAGTGAGAATTTTCTACTGCAAATATGATCATAGGGTCAATTCAAATTAATCCGTGAAGCTGATCAATAATTATGTGCAATGCTTACTTGCAAATAAAGAAAGAAAGAAAGAAAGAAAGAAAGAAAGAAAGAAAGAAAGAAAGAAAGAAAGAAAGAGAAAGATGAAAGAAGGAAAATAAAGAAATCTGACATGTGTTCTGATGTGATTATGACAGCAGATTTTAGAGTGATGTTCTTTACCTTATGAACTTGTGAGCCAGATGTTCCACAAAGAAATATATTTCATTCCAATGGTGCTGTACACTTCCTGATCTGGAAAGACAATTTGTAGAGAGGTGGGGTTAGTTTATTCTATTTATATAGTATTAGAGAAAAGAGAACGAGGGGGAGGAAAGCGAGAAGGAGAGAGAAGAAGTTTAGATTGTGCACCTCAGCAATGTTTATTTTTATAAATGATTATCAGTAAAGGGAACTAATACAAACAACCTTTTGGACTGACTCATATCACATGATCACAAATATACGTGCCATTGACACTCTGGGATATCAGTCGGAGACAACTGAAGAGTGTACAGCAGCAACATCGATTGCTGAGGATCACTTAGTAGATACAGTTTAGACCCAATTCATATATAAAGCATATGCGCATAATGCCTATGCCCAGAAACACTACTGGTTTTAAGTTTACCGGGCAGTTTACAAGCAGCACACAGATCACTGGCTTCTTACCTAATCTGTTTTTCATCCTATAATCCCTATAATAACACAAATTTCTTTGCCTTCTGGGTCAGTCAAATAAACCTTAAACTTGGGGAAAAAAAGGGAATTGTTTCGATAACTCTAACTTCGCTGCCTGTATACATTTCACTGGATAATCAGGATGTGGACATCGCCTCTTTTAAATCCTGGAGAGCTTTTTATACTAACCAAGCTGTTATTCCTTTATTGAACCAGATCCTGGCTTAATTAATCAACGTGATGTTTAGCCATTGATTGACAACACCAATAAAACCCGAAGGCCTGTGTTCTCCAGTAGCAGGGTCGGAGGTCCGTGCTGTATGGCAACTGTTTCTAGAGGCTGATGTCTGCTTTCTCTACAGCCAGCCCTGTATAGTTTCTCAGCCAGCTTCTTCTGCTTTCATGCTTGTGAACCTCCCCATCTTAGAAGATTGCCATGACCGAGTTCACTGAGAGAGTTCAAATGGGCTGGATTTTAGAGGCAGATGTTTCATACAGTCCTAAATACACCTTACTACATACTGTCTTGCACTCTGTGAGCAATTGGGTGGTGTTGGACTTTGCGTAGTGGGCATCTAGATCAATGATTGTCTGGAGGAGTTTACATTGGTTACAGGGCCCAGTCGGCATCCCCAGACTACTGAGAACACTTTCCAACCCCAACACGCAGGCCTGTGTACCTACATAGCCCCCCTCTCCTTTGGCACATCATTCAATAGGAATAAGAAATGTATGATTATTTTCAAGGATTTTACACATTGAGTTGTTTATGGCTCTTAAAACATTTCTTCCTTGTTCACAATTCTTCCATAAACTCACTATGCTTATTAATTGGGTCATTGACATTGGTTGCTGCTCCTTTGTTACATTTAGTATGTAATGTTCCTGTAATGAATGGGCATTATATAAAACCACCATTCCTGTGCCTGCCCAGAAGAAATGTGAAATAAAAAATAAGGATAAGGATTTTGTAGAATAAAATTTGTAATTATTATATATTTTTAGCCATTTGTACATGTAATATATAATGGTTGTCATTTTCTTAGATGATGAACTAAATTAGCAAGCATTGTGTGCAATGCATATTATAATTATGATTTTTCCACAATAAATACTGTTTGCTTTTTTCTGTTGAATCAATCCAACTGGAGGTTCATGAATGGATCTCCAGTGTTCTGTGACTATGTAAAGACAAATGTACAGTTTTCTGTGCAACTGGCATTCAGCCACTGGCAGTAGATTCATATGTGATCAACCAAAAGATCAAAGGGAGATACAGCAAAGTTGTAATTCAGGAAATATATAATGTGAAAGAATATGGTATATATTATGGACCAGTTTTGAGACAGAGACTTGAGAATGACATTGTGACAGTGGATGTGACTGGATTTTCCAGATCCTCTTTTTTACTGCATTCTTTTTTATATGCTCCAAAATGTTAATGAAAAGCAGCTTAGGCAAATTGACCTCGTTGTGACAGCCAGAAATAGCCCTCAGAAAGTGCAGACAAGCACATCAAATGCAAAGCACATTTGAACATTAATCTTATAAACTGTTTTGTTATGTTAAATAGTCTCAATGAAGTTGAATGTGAATCACGCTGTTTAAAAATATACGAATACTTTCCCCCTGAACCTCATACTTTCCATATTACACGACAGTTCAAACAAAAATGGAATAGACACGTACACACAGCTGAAAATCTTGATATTTTTCAGAAAGCTTTTAAAACACAGAAGAAGAAGTTGGAATGAAAATAAGTCTGCTCTGTTAAATGGCAAGATATTTCTTGTGGTAGCTTGTATACTGCAGAAGTTCTATGTATATATTTGAAATTATGGTAAATTGTCTGGCACCCTGGCTATTTATTTCAGTCATTGATAAGGAACTTTGGGTTACCTCAGGACACGCTACAGAAAATAGGACATTGCAGAATTCCCTTGCAGACTGAAATCATTTTTTATAGAGAGCTAGATTAATTACTTTTCTTTCCTATTATATTTTCATTGACCTGACTTGGCCTCCTACTGTATGCTTGTCTACAGTTTCTTTGGCAGCTCCCCAGACCTGCTCCAGGGGCAGATGTAAACATGTATGAGTCATTGCTGTAATGAAGTGAGTTGTAAATCAAACACCTAAAGCAATTATTTACTCCGTCCATTAGCATGCTTTAGTGCTGTTTAATAATCATAATAAAACTTTTGACATCCACAAATTGTCAGAAGGGCCCCAGACTCCCTGGACCTTCAGTTTTTTTAAACTAAAGGAGTTGTGTTAATGTGACTGTCCCCCCCCCCCTCCCAATTTAGGGAATCGACAATTGTGCAATTGTATCCCACCAATGACTCCCATCACCAAGCTAGACAGCCTACTGAGGGGTTCAGCGCTGACTGGAGGAGAGAAACATGCTTCCCAGCAGTACAGCCGGCACCCTGGAAGCTGGTAGGAGATGTTTATTAGAGACGAGCCAAAAGAAGCCCTGCTGATTTAAGCCACCCCAGCCCATGTGGTGCTGAGCAAATTGTGGTCCTGGTCTCAATCAGCGAATTACATGAGCTGGATTCGAACCTCTTAAGCCACTTGGGAGGCCCTCCAACTGTACTTTAAAGCCTTAATAACCACTGGGAAGTACAGCAGCTCACCAGTACACACTGAATATCAGTGTCTTGGACAGAGACAGGAGAGAAGTGTGTTTGCTATAAAACTGAGATTCGCTTGACAAAAAATAAACTTCAAAGGTCAGCAGGATGGTGGTTAATCTCACCCCCCTGCTACTGCACCACTGCAAAACTGCACATTTCAGTGTCATATGGCTAAAAACACAAGTTCAAAGATTTGCTTTTAGAGTAAAATACAATATGGGTCATAAGAATTGAAAGGGGGATGGGAAATAGACATGGGTCTTTCATTTTCATTTAATTTTCATGGTGAGGAACCAGGGTAGACTGTCTCTATTGTATTGTAATGGACCTAATATATCTTCTTAATGGTCTAATATGAGATTGTGAGAGTGGAAATTTACTTTAGCACCATTTTTGGCCAATAAAAGGAAAAAGCTCTTCACACAGTCGCTTGTGGGGGTCTGGAACAAGACAGCCATGGTGATAAAGCTGTCTTTGAGAGATTCTTATGTTTGATATGATTTTTACCTACTTGCAAACAAATGAGCAAGGAGGGTAAAAGGTCTGCACTCTTGTTTATTATACGTCTGCACTTATTAGTTAATTGTATTAGAATATACGCTTATTGTAATGTATGCTTTAAAATGTTTGTGTGAACTGTAAATCACTCCAGAAAAGGGCATCTGCTAAGAAATAAATCATCAACATCAAGTATCAGATGTGTAATCCAGTCACAGCTGCATCGTAGGTGGCTGTTTAATTTCCCATTTCAAAGTTGACCCGGTCACATTTAAATAGCAAGGGAATCCTGATTGCTACCCATGGAACTGGGATTTACAGGCCCTTGCTGGTGGAATGTGGTCCCTATAAGATTTACAGTCAAGTGTAATACAGTGTGGGAAAAACTGATCTGCTGAACTTTCCAAACAGGGATCAAAGTGTGAAATTTCATTTAGAAGAGGCGAATTCCTTTGCCACTGTACACTGCCTACTAGGATTATTCAGGATAAGACTGCTGGCTCCAGCTATGTGAATGAGCATTGTGGAACTGGTGGATTCCCCGCATGAGCCCAGTGAGTAGATGATCTTATTACTGGAAATAATTTCAGACTATACTATTGTATGACCGGGAAGATAGATACAGAGTCTGAGAAAGGAAGAGGCAGAGACAGATGAAGAGTGAGAGACAGGTGGATAGAGAGAGAGAGATAGAAGCAGAGACAGAGGTCACCACTGCATACATAGAGATATTTTAAGAATACACTTCCTATATTTTTCTGAACCTGTACCAGTCCACTTGTGTAAATACAAACTATTGGCTTTGGAAATATCTCTAAGGTCCAAAAAATATGGAGATGAGGAAAATGGGGAGGGAGAGGGCCTGTTTTTGCTGTGTTTTTTTTAAGTGTGGCCAGTATAAACTGAAATAGAGTTCAGACTACAGTGGGAAGGAGATAAAAGCTGTCAATGTAGTTAATCCTGGGAGAAAGAGAGGGGAGAATGAAGGCTTGGGAAAAGGGGGCCATGTTTTCCAGAGGTCTTAGAGGGGTGAAATATTTCCCAATTAAATGTGATTATATATCTACTACTGTTGGAATTCTGTAAACTGCTTTTCAGGCTGAAATTTCAAGTTAAATATGGAACACATGGCAAGTATTTGGCAAGGAAATCAATCAATTTATTTATCAATCAATACTGATTTGGTATATCGCCCTTTGAAAAGTTGCCACAGAGTGCTTCACACACTGAAACAACACAAGCTTTTGTTATTAATGCAAGAAACTGCAAGTCAAAAGTAAACTATTATGCACGGTGGGGAGAAAAACAAAAACTCCTATAAGTTGAAAGTTTGTTACAACATATGAGAGACATTATTATTTGAAAAGTTGCCTTTTGGCACAAATAGTGAATTCTAATGTTATCAGCTAAGCTAAATCAGTAATGTGCATTTCACATTAAAAAAAGCCGCAAAGCTCAAAAACGAAAGGCAGATCAGAGGTCAAGTGAATTTGAAAATAAAGCTGACATCGGAGTGAATTGATTATTTAAATTTCATGCAAAGAGTTGTGGCTTAAACATATTAATATCAGCCACCATCAGGAGACTTCATACAGTGCTCGGTTAAACAGAAACACATTCATTTAATTTATTTATTTACTTCTAATCCCCTATATCCTCTGGGACAGTAGTTTTCAAACCGGTCCTGGAGTACCCTCTGCCCTGCTGTTTTTTGTTCCAGCCGATTGCTTAATTTAATCCTTAATTAAACTAACAAAGCAATATACAGTTAAATTAAGTAATTAAGACCTCGGTTGGAACAAAAACAAGCAGGGCAGGGGGTACTCCAGGACCGGTTTGAAAACCACTGCTCTGGGACATAAGGCAACTATAATTTGCTTCCACTATACACTGTCCTTGGAGAAACTAATATCTTTGAGCTCAGACAGTACTGGTGGATGTCATGTGGTCTTAGACTGGCTAAATTATGGGTATGTCTAACATTTTCAAGTGTAGCATATGTGCAAGGCCACCTCAGTCTGCAATGTTTCATTTCATGTATCATGCATTGAGACATGGTCTTTAAACAGAGATCTTTACTGCAGATTTCATTTGGCTAGGAAATGTGACACATATTCATAAGGCAGCTGTTGTGGAAGGACATGAGAGAGCTCTTATCTTCTTTGGCCACCCTCCAGCACTCCCATACAAAAGACCAGATTTGATAATACTGTCATTATCCTTTATCTTGGTTCATAGACTACACTGCTCAGACTTGCAGAATGAGTTCCTAGTTTTCTGCAGTTTCAGCATTTTCCGTACTGATACTAATTTAAGACCAGCTATAGACCGGCCACTTCAGATAATATCATTCTATACTACTATGTAACTATCTTCAATGAAACCAGGATCACAGATCACAACTGGAAATTAAGGTTAGGTAGGGTTGAGATGGAAAATAGGAAGCACTTGTTTACACAAAGAGTGGTGGGGTATGGACCATGCTACCCAGCCATTTTGGTTAATATGCCAAAAGAAATTGTGCTTTAATAATATACAGTAAGATTTATAATAGCAATAGTGTACTTAAAAAAAAAAAATACAAAATGTATCACGATTATAATGATGTTTTGTCACGAAATAATAGAAGACACCTTATTCTTCAACTGGCTGTTTCCAATATATATCAGTATATATCAATGCTTTTAGGGCCTTGCATCAGACAAGCCAAGCACATTTGCAGTTGTCACATCTAAGAATACAAATCATGCAATCTATGATGTTAACAGGGAGATAGATCATCTTACATAGACATACATCTTGTGTCAGGGTATACTGAAATGATTACACCATTTTTAGAGCACTGAATGAATACCAGGTACACTGTCTAAATATTAGACTCACTGCTACACCTTACAAAAGTGGCACCCACTCCATTGCAGGGTGAGCCCAATATGTCACATAGACCTGCTTCTAGTTTCCCCATTGGCTGGACAACAACTGTCTGAGTACTACAGATTCCAAGTGAAAGAAAAAAACAGCCTTTAACACAGGTCTAAGTGTATTTTTGCTATACACTCTCCTGTATCTTGTGCAACACTCAAGGAAGTGCAGTACAACACAAAACGAGTGGCAGATCCTTTCCTCCAGTTTGTTTATTCAAGCATCATCCGTATGCCTGAGCTCTTGGAACATTTCATTGCCAATCCATCCATCCATTTTCAAAAACTGATCCATCCAGTACAGGGTCACAGTGACATTTAATTGACAATACAATGACCAGACTGAAAAAAGACTGAACTCCCACCCCTCAAACTTTTAACTATAAGGTCATTATTTTCTTTTGACTGCCCTCAGAGCTGCAGAATACCCCACTTTAGGTGTGTTGTTCCCGAGACATGAAGCAAACAGAATTATGTTCAGGCTGTCCTCAACTTGTTTACTAAAGCCTTCTTTTCTTAAACTTTTTTACATGACTCTTCATAGGTTACCAATTCATCAGGCACAGAAACAGTTGGGAATGATATGGTATCAAAAGTTCCCTTCATAAGCATGTGTTTATTCTTCATGGGGTTTAACTGGTTAAACTGGTTCAGATGGAATTGAAACCAGAAAACCAAGTGGGGCCAGAGACACAGGATTGGGAATGGCTGCCGTATTCTGTGAAGCAGTCTACTTCTGCTTCAGTTTACAGCAACATTGGTAGAGTAATTACGAAATGAAATTCATTTCATACAACCTGCTATTAATCTGGTTCTAATGTGATGGGTGTCTAGAGCTGGTTTAACTATTTCCTGTTGGGATTGCTCCAAAAGCCTTATGTCAAAGGGAAGACTGGGCTTTCTATGATTCTACAGAAGGATTTCTCTGTCCTCCTATCACTCACAAAATACTGCTGCTCTCTCTCTCTCTCTCTCTCTCTCTCTCTCTCTCTCTCTCTCCCTCCCTCCCTCCCTCTCTCTCTCAGTTCTTATTTTTCCATTGTTATTGTGAGGTGGCTCCCTAGGCAGCAACCCCAGCCAATTTCTGCAGCTTTGGAACATCTGGACCTAATGGGGAAATGGTTAGACAGAGCGAGAGATAGACAGACAAAGAAACATACAGGGGAAAATAAATCAGGGAAGAGAAGTTGTGGGAGGGGGGGAAGGTGTGAGGGGAGAAAAAAGGTATCAAGAGTTAGAAAGAAGGCAAAGTCAACAGAACTTTGGGGGAGGATGGTGGTGAATGGATAGCAGAAGATAACACAAGATGGAAAAACAAGAGTTGGAGAAACACCTAAGGGGGTGAAAAAATAGAAGATTAGAGGTTGTGCTGGAGGGAGGGAGGAAGAGAGAAAGAGAGGGAAGGAGGGAGATCATAATTCCAAAAGTTTTTCTAATCCCATTTTATTAAGCCCCGTAAAGGGAACTGTAATAAATCGAATGGGCGTACATATGTTTGAGTTTCTAATGAGACACATGTAAATATTAGGAACAGTCAGTCACTGCTGTTCCTGATTTACCAGCTCTAACTGAATCCCAAAAACCCTCCTCCAAAAAACAAAAATAAACTACTAAAGCCATTATGCAACCCATAGGAAAAAGCTGAAAAAGTCCAACTTACAAACCTTTTATTTTTTCTTCTTAAGAAAAAGTAATACATCACTTTCCAGACATACACATTCTTGCACATTACTGTCTGGATTGAAGCTGTAGATTTGCACATTGCCCTATATATTAACTGTGTCGAACGACAGTTCAAAGATTATACCTTCGGCCTTTAAAAGCACAGTGGTCTTTCAGGGTTGCAGTGCGATACAATGAGTCTGAATGAACAGATACAGACAATAAGAAATGCTTATCAGATTTGTATTGTCCCATAGCTCTCTTTACTCATATATTTACCATATTACAAATGGGGAACAATGCTTGGTTTAGCAGTAGAGCTAGCAACCAGTTTTACTAGCTCCCAAAAGTGCAATCACAAATGATTGACCACTAAATCTCTTTCTCCAGGCCTAAGACATGCTCCCAGGTTTCTAGTTAAAGATACAATGGTATCCAGAAGCAATGTCGATGAGATTATGAACACAATTCATATTTGTAACACCAATTTGAAGTTGATATGGAGGTAGAAACAGAAGCGCAAGTTCTTGCATTGGTATAATAAATACATGTATAATTATTATGAATACATTTGAAACCCCCCCCCCGCCAAGGAAAAAAAAGTTAATTTATTTGTATTACCCATTCTACCCTTTTCCCTTTATACTGCATTGTAGATTTGTTAGTGACGTCTGCCTGCGCAACCAGTCTTTTATCTGCTGTCTTGTAATGTTATATGCAGTTTGCTTACTAATCAGGATTACGTTGTTTTTGAGTTGCAGTGTTGACAATACTTCCCTGCCTCCTGCCCATTCCTTAACCAGACTGTTTCTCAGCTGCGTTAACTGTTTCCAATTTCTTTGCCCTCTGGTCCGTCAGTGCGACATTGAGTGGGAGTGAGAGACAGGATTTTAACGCTCTCTGCTATGCTTCGAGTTTTTTGTTTTTTGCTTATCTGTTGTGTTTTCCAGGCTAGCTGGTTGGCTCTGTGGGGTGGGGGTGTTGTGGCCCAGTTTTTCTGTTTGTAAGGTGCTTAATTAATTATATGGTTTTATTCCAGCTGCAGAGGTAAAATAAAACACAGTCCCATTTTCAATTTTCCCATTTTTATCTTCTGCGGGCAAAAAAAATCCTTCAGGGCAAAATTAATGGTGACAGATATTCCATTGTCAACAAATTAACATAAATGTGTGAAGTTGCTGAAAATGTGCGGTGTAAAATCCAGAAGGCATTTGAGAATCCATCATCTGAACAATGTAATATCAGTCACTTAACATCTACCCTTAGTTTAGCCTCCTTCCTAACAAGGTAGTGTACCAGCCTGCTACCCTGCCATCACTATAAGGGGGATGTCAGCACTCACCAAACCCCAGTCTACCTTACCAGCTTTCTCAAACAACTGTGCTAGGTTACAACAGTACTGCTTGCATGCCCTTGATGGCCCCTACTCTGGGCTAAGTAGGAGCATGGCTTGTGTCCTCCTTGTATAATGCAGTAGGGCGCCTGTAATTTCTTAGGTTGTGCTTTATAGGGCCTTGAAACCCTTGATAGAGCGAAAGTACCAGCCTCAGGTTGAGTTTGAAAAGTTGTAAGCCATTTGAGACCCTGTGCTCGGAAGTCTGCTAGACACAGATCTCTCTCCTTGAACTATAAGGATTGTCTTTCCAAAATGACAAACCATGGCAGAAATGCTCACGTGACATTCCTCACAGAGGCACCACAACCCAGAGCAGAATAGACAAGAAAGTACAAAGGCAATACATATATCATATATGTTCCTGTCAGAAGTCATGCTTTGCTAAAGAATGACCACCAAACCAAACAATGGCATTCTGTTTCTTTAAGGAGGGAGACAAAGTTTATATGATTTTATCTTTTTTTTTTTTTTTTTTTTTTTTTTTTTACTGTCGCATCTGGATCTCAAATCTCTGGTTTCATTTCCACTTTGTTTAATGAAGAGCCGCCACAGAAATGTGAATCTGGAACCCATGCTAAGAGGGCTCAACAACTGGAAAAAACATTCTAATCTTTTTGCATAATGGGGCTTCAGAAACAGAGAGGGGTTGGGAAATGTGCCGTCATGAAGCTGCTGTAATGTTCTGGAGAAACTTGTTGCTGAAATCCACAATAGTCAGAGCCATGATCAGTTAAATAGATGGATATCAATACTTATTTGACATGCTTTTTAGATATTGTTGCTCAGTTGTTTTGCGTATTCTGTGCCTCAGCCAAAAATGCACTGTTTACCAAACTGAAGTACGGAAATCAAGTACAAGCTTTCACTCTGTGCCTTGTGGCAGAATATTAAAAATCTGTGTTCGTTTTTGGCTTTCATCACGGTTGCACACGTGTGGCTTCCCTTCGTAGATCATGCCAATCTTGTATTAGTCTATCTACTGAATAACATGCACATGTATCCTTGGGGAATTGCTCCCAAAGAGACAAATTTGCCGCTCTCATAAATTAATCAGACTTGCCAGCACCTTTCAGAGTCCCTGTATAAAGGGACCAACAAGGAACGGATACTGTGAAATGTAAAGGGCAAAAGTGCAAAAGTGCTATTGTCATGACTTGGACAGAGGTGTCCACAGAGTACACATATTTGTCCTGGTAAGTGATTGCACATCTGCTGTGCAAATAGCTACTGGAGCCATCGAGTCTGTTATGTTTCTTTATGTCAGAACTTCAGAGGAAATGAGAGGAAAAAAGCCATTAATTTCTACCTAGTCTACCTGGTCTACCTAGTTTCAAAACAACTCAATATTCTCTGCAAACTAACCAGTATTGGGAATATGGCTTTCCTACTCCACGTCATGCAGCACAACAGCTTTCAACTTTTAGTGCCATTAAGTGTATCTGATGTATATCAAGAAAATGAACTGGCCTGTAATGCAACATAAATATAAAGAGATCAGTTCAAATATAATCTAAAATCTCTGATCTCCCCGTTTGGTCAAATCCATCTCTGATCTGTCAAGTCCTGGAAGACAGAGCTCGGCTCAGGCGATCTCTGCATGGGATCACTCGATGTTCAGCAGAGTTCATTGGAGAGCTTAAAACTCAGCGAACCCAAATCAATTCCCCACCCCTTACCCTACCCTTCCACAACTCCCAGACCCTAGGAGTGATGACGCTGATCTGTGGGATCCCTGTTACATTTTCATGCAAGATCAGCCCTCAAACTGGTGCCAGATTGACTGCGTTCCTGCAATGGCAATGTGCCAGTCTACAGTCCCAGTGCAGTCTTATATTACTCAGCGCAACAGTGCAGCACAGTGGAAAAACACAAGAAAAGGCTACACACTTTTCAGAACCAAAAAAGAGGTCTTCCATTTATACTACCACTGATGGAAATGACAAGGTTAAGTTTCAATACAGCTGGCATGAGAAAATACCCCCCTGAACAAGAGATATACCCATTGTGCACAGAAAATACCTGAACTAAAAAAGCATGAATTCCTTCTAAAATCCAAAGCCATAACAGTCAATGAAATATTTCCAATGTATTACTGACAATAACCCAATTTTTCTAACCATTAGTTCCTTAGAGTGCTCTCACATTCTGTGCAAATCTCTAACGTCAGCCTCCTTATTTGTTTTGCACATGTGTGCTCCCAAGTGGTACACCTGCAATGAATCATTAGGAATGAAATCGATGGGCACACTCACAGTGCCAGGGTAGGCTCAGATTTGTTTTTCCCCAAGAAGACTGGCACTGAAACCAGTATACAGACATGTATTGAGTCAATCAAACCCACAGAAGGACCCTGCACAATAGCAAAGCAAATAACCCCCTTCTATCTCAATGGATCACTGGTTATGTAATAGCTTAGTGACCTATTTTAGCTGTTCACTAAGACACAGTTAGTCTCGAGTGGGGATGGAAAGGGATGGGACAGGGGACACTCACTTGTCCAGGACGAAGTAAAGATCAAAGCCTCCATAACAGGATTGTCCAGCCTCCCCCTTCTCCTCAGTCTGTCCAGCACAGCCCAATGCGAAGACTAATATCAAAATACTCTTCACCATAAAGGACATTTCCTGGCTCCCACAAATTGTCATTATTCCAAATGGAGAAAAAAACAATCAAAAATAAACAAAAAACAACAGTAGCAGAGAGAGAAAGCTCTTCCTTCTCTCTTCTGCTTCTTATTCTTGACAATTCTTCTGCTTGCAGCACTACCTTCTCAGATCCAAGCCACCAGCCATCCAACAATGGAAAAAAAGTTATCCTTTGAAGTCCACTTTTTTCTTCTTTAAGTAGTGGTCCAAAGAGGGAAAATGCACTGTGCACCAGCCGGTCTGTGCTAACCAGAAATGCAAGATCAAAGTACTGCTGCTTGCAAACACACTTGTACAGACAGATTGCCTCTCTCTGTATCTCTATTAATTTGGTTTTAGTGTGGGGAGATGGCTGGGCTTGCATTCGTCCAGGCTAGAGCTGTAGTGAACTATGGCATTGTGTCCCAGAGCTTAACTCAGCCTCCTAAACTTTCTTGTACTTTAAAAGAAAGGGATCTGAGGAAATACACAGTGCCAGAGAATAATAAAAGTTGTGTGTGTGTGCGCGTGTGTGTGTGTGTTTGAGGGGGGCATAATAATTTAGGGATGGCCATTTTTTTTTGCATTGCAATTCTGCCATCTACTGGCAAAAAGATCTTATTGGAATCTCAGTCTGTTTCATTTTTTTTTTATTAATCAGCCTGCTGTCTCTGTGGTGCAATATAAAGAATGCAGTTGTTTTTAAAAGCCCAGTTTATATCATATCCCTATCGGTCTCGGTTTCCAAGGAAATATAATGTCAATTCAGTGATACAGAATGTCATGGTATAAAGAAATCGGTTTATGCCCTTGACACTCCTGTGAAAACATGCATCGCAATCATCATTGGTGCCCCCTTTATTGTGTCTCAAACACAATACTGGTATATACTTTTAGTATATGAGTCCAAGAGATACAGATTGTAATGGGGATACAAAAATCTGTTAAACACCAAATTAAGTGTCAAATCACACCTTTACAATAAGGCGGTTCTGCAGAATAAATATTGACTTAGCACACTAGCTACTGGCTTATTTTACAATATCTTAACAATTTATTAAGGTCAATTAATACATTACCTAAAACTGATTTGTTTTCATGTGTACATTATCTACTAAATATTAATTCTAAAAAGAGAGGCCATGATTCTGTTTTATGTTGTAATACATAAACAAAAGCAGTGATTTTCTCTATTGTTTTCTGTGCATTTAAAAACAACACATAATTAAATTAGGCTACGGAATGAAATACTTTATTCCTCTATCTATGTATTTATGTAAATTTTTAAAATCACACATCCTTCAGTGTTGGGGACAGAAAGGTAACACAGGTCTCTATATTTAGCCAGTATCTCATGTGATTAATGCTTAACACACTCTTTTACCCATTTCATAGAATTGGCTTGATTGAAAACAAGAGGTTTATGACTGACCGCCAGACAGTGAGGGAAAAAAGTATTTGATCCCTTGCTGATTTTGTACGTTTGCCCACTGACAAAGAAATGATCAGTCTATAATTTTAATGGTAGGTGTATTTTAACAGTGAGAGACAGAATAACAACAAAAAAATCCAGAAAAACGCATTTCAAAAAAGTTATAAATTGATTTGCATGTTAATGAGGGAAATAAGTATTTGACCCCTTCGACTTAGTACTTGGTGGCAAAACCCTTGTTGGCAATCACAGAGGTCAGACGTTTCTTGTAGTTGGCCACCAGGTTTGCACACATCTCAGGAGGGATTTTGTCCCACTCCTCTTTGCAGATCCTCTCCAAGTCATTAAGGTTTCGAGGCTGACGTTTGGCAACTCGAACCTTCAGCTCCCTCCACAGATTTTCTATGGGATTAAGGTCTGGAGACTGGCTAGGCCACTCCAGGACCTTAATGTGCTTCTTCTTGAGCCACTCCTTTGTTGCCTTGGCTGTGTGTTTTGGGTCATTGTCATGCTGGAATACCCATCCACCACCCATTTTCAATGCCCTGGCTGAGGGAAGGAGGTTCTCACCCAAGATTTTACGGTACATGGCCCCGTCCATCATCCCTTTTATGCGGTGCAGTTTTCCTGTCCCCTTTGCAGAAAAACACCCCCAAAGCATAATGTTTCCACCTCCATGTTTGACGGTGGGGATGGTGTTCTTGGGGTCATTCCTCCTCCTCCAAACATGGCGAGTTGAGTTGATGCCAAAGAGCTCGATTTTGGTCTCATCTGACCACAACACTTTCACCCAGTTCTCCTCTGAATCATTCAGATGTTCTTTGGCAAACTTCAGACGGGCCTGTACATGTGCTTTCTTGAGCAGGGGGACCTTGCGGGCGCTGCAGGATTTCAGTCCTTCACAGCGTAGTGTGTTACCAATTGTTTTCTTGGTGACTATGGTCCCAGCTGCCTTGAGATCATTAACAAGATCCTCCCGTGTAGTTCTGGGCTGATTCCTCACCGTTCTCATGATCATTGAAACTCCACGAGCTGAGATCTTGCATGGAGCCCCAGACCGAGGGAGACTGACAGTTATTTTGGGTTTCTTCCATTTGCGAATAATCGCACCAACTGTTGTCACCTTCTCACCAAGCTGCTTGGCGATGGTCTTGTAGCCCATTCCAGCCTTGTGTAGGTCTACAATCTTGTCCCTGACATCCTTGGACAGCTCTTTGGTCTTGGCCATGGTGGAGAGTTTGGAATCTTATTGATTGATTGCTTCTGTGGACAGGTGTCTTTTATACAGGTAACGAGCTGAGATTAGGAGGAATCCCTTTAAGAGAGTGCTCCTAATCTCAGCTCATTACCTGTATAAAAGACACCTGGGAGCCAGAAATCTTGCTGATTGATAGGGGTCAAATACTTATTTCCCTCATTAACATGCAAATCAATTTATAACTTTTTTGAAATGCATTTTTCTGGATTTTTTTGTTGTTATTCTGTCTCTCACTGTTAAAATACACCTACCATTAAAATTATAGACTGATCATTTCTTTGTCAGTGGGCAAACGTACAAAATCAGCAGGGGATAAAATACTTTTTTCCCTCACTGTATATATCATGACATGTTTACAGGGCTTCAGCGATTATGCATTTCAGTACCATGGAGAAATCAACAAAGTGGTAAGTACGATGTTCGGTTGTGTGTTATCATTCAAGCATACAGAGGGGACTTTCAGAGCTGGCATAAGATAGTGTGCTGGTTTAATGTCTACAATACTTTGTTATAGTCACAGTTTTATTGGGACGAAGACAGACTATCAGGAAAATACATCATGTGGGCTCCCATCATCTCCTCACTTAATTATGGAGACTTGGGTACTTAAATTACTCAGACACAGATGCCTTAGGTGGAGTTCAGAGCAGGACGTCTTGATTCCTGCATTTGAAAGGCGTTTTGACTGCTCCATACTTCCCACTGGTGATATTCAGTGGTATTACACCTGTTCACCGCCTGATCAAAGATTAAAGATTGAGAAATATATAGAACCATACATCTGATACAAATGAAGAATTGTGCTGGTATTTCTGGAGTTCAAACAGTTGTTGGGGTCTTGGTGTGTCTCCTCACCCCAAAGATAAAAGAGGTTTGCCTGAACTGGTAACAAAGCAGTAACCACATACATTGTAAAGTAGAACACCAAAACCCTAAATATTAATTGTGCCTTTAGTTGTAGTTGTAGATAATTTAAATCCACCTATAAGGGCATAGAACTGTGGCTCTCAAGGACTAGTGGGCAGTTGCATAGGAAACCATTAGTCATGATTGATATAAAGGCATGTGTTCAGGGCATCATCACCCCTGAAAAAATCCTTGAAAAAAAGGTAAACCGACAAGGATCCCGTCTTTTCATCACCAGCCGCAGTTCATCACCAATTTGCATATTCATCACACATTTGCATATCCACTTACAAATTACACACAGAGTGTCTCTTTTGATCTACTAGATCGAATATTTCTTAATGTCCTATGATTCTAAAACAGACTTAATAAATCCTACAGTAATTTCAAGGATTTTAGCTCACCCAGGCTGCGAGGGATGATTCGTTAAAACTGAAACTAACAACGCAGACTACCTACTCATTAACATATTTTAATCAACAGGTTGCGCTCATTCAGTGGGATTGGGCGCAGGCGAGATGAGCGCACTTTAGGCCAGACCTAGGAAAGTCAAAAAATGTATACAGAGAATCAAGTGAAGCTCAAATTCTATTAAGCACACGCAACAAGGCTTAAGCCTTTTTAAAATCCAGCTGTAAGTGTAACTAATTTATCTCAAGAAACGATTTATATTGTTGTTGATGCTGCTGTAGTTAAACAATCTATTCAGCATGCAGAATTGCACAAACACTGCCGTGCAGAAGCAACCCAGACAGCCAGCGGAATCGGCCCGACACTGGCATGTCATCGGCACTGTCGGCTCACCATCACAGTCGGCAACCAGGAATCGGGCCCCCCTTCTCAGGGCCTACAGTCCCGCAGGCCTCAAACAGTTCGGCCAGGCTGCAATCAAAGTCTGCCAGCCGGGTCAGGGGTTGGCGCTGGCGATGTGGGCGGCAAGCCCCCGGTCC
This sequence comes from Amia ocellicauda, assembly GCF_036373705.1. NCBI lineage: Eukaryota > Metazoa > Chordata > Actinopteri > Amiiformes > Amiidae > Amia > Amia ocellicauda. The sequence goes on along the minus strand of NC_089858.1, from coordinate 38,571,247 downwards.
CTCACCTCTTTCATTGGTGGGGGTCGCAATGTCCAGTGTCCCCGCCTCCTCTGGCTTAGCTGCCGGGCCACTCTCTGCCGGCAGTGCTGGGGTCTGGCGAGCTTAGTTACAAACGAGCTGCTGTTCAGCAAGAGTGAACAATGCGATAGTTCTAGTAACTAAAGTGTAAACAATCCTCAATCAGAGAAGAATCTGATGTTTACACTCAGCTGGTGAAAACTCGAGAAGGTCCGAGGTCCAGACCACAGCAACCTCTGAACACTGGTCCGGACCTCGGAAACTGTATGCATATGAACATTTTAATACTTATTGACGAATTGCCGTGCTCCCCACGTGTGCGTGTTTAGAATGTCACTGAAGAAAAAATAAATCGAATCAGGAACACTGATGGAAATTCAAAGAAGCCGACAAAGTCGTCAGTGTCAGGGCATTAATTTCGACAAAAATATATATTTTTTGTCAATGAAATATCGGGAACCCCCAAGTTCAAAGTTTTTTCTCTTATGGGGGGTCCCTTAACCCTTATGGGGGGTCCCGGGCCCAATTCGAACACTAATTTGACCACAGCACCGCTCCTCTGTGTCCACCTCTCTCACAGTGACCACAGCACCGGTCCTCTCTGTGCCCAAGAGGACCTGCCAGACAACAGCAAGGCCAGCCCGGCAAAGTGGGGCCTATAATTCTACACAGCCAAGTGGGGACCACACTTTCATAAAACAAATCATACAGAGAAAATTATGTTTAGAGCTCAGTATTGATAATATTTGTTAAAATACTATTTGATACTATAAAAAAAGAAAAAGCCAAGTGGGGACCTGACCACATTTACCCTACAAAGTGGGGACCTGCATAGAGAGCCTGTGTCCTGGGCTCTTCACAGCCACTCTTGCTCTCTGCAATAAGCATGTAGCTGTTTGCTCCATAAACTGTACCCTTATAATACATTTAAACATTAAATTAAACATTGTGAACGAGAACAAATCCTCAGTATATAAAAGCAAGCAAATTAATACATATAAATAAATTAAAAGCTTAAAACTTCAGGAAGATAATTACATTGTTTCTGAGACTACATATATATAATGCTATAAGTTCCACTCCAACACTGTTCATCCAGTAGTGTTAAAAACATTATAGTAAATAGTTCAGATAAATATATCTTAGATTTTATTCAACTCAATACAAAATGACTTGTTAAACTTTTTGATATGTTTCAAATGTAATTAGTGTGTTTGTGTGTGTGAGTGTGTGTCATCCTGGGATATATGAGTGGGGACTCCTGTCGCTCTGTTATCTCAGTGAGGACTTCATCCGACTCCCTGGAGCACTGCCACACAAACAGGGTTCAGATCTCATTCTACTATTGCGTGTTAATATTTCTCATATTTGAAAAGTGTTCCTTTATTCCCTGGTCTAATTTTGAAAATGTTTACACACATAGGTGTGTGAATGTCATTGTATACTTTTAAAGTGGGGACTTGTGTAGCTCTGTGCTATTGGAGTGGGGACTCCACTGTAAGCTGCTTATATAAAGCCCCATTCACACTGAAATATCGGAAATTGCAGACATTGTTTGCCTGCTTTTTTCCTGTTGCCCCCAATTCACACTGGCTTTGAATGCCGGAAAATAGCCGGCAAGGATGCATTCACACAGGAAACAGAGACTGCCGGCAAGAGCGCTGCGGCCATGGGGACAAAACACTACAGAACCGAGCCGGACCGGCACTGTGGACGTGTCTGTACAAGTGCGATCATCTCCCCGTTTAAAGATATGGCAGAAGCAGTAAAATGCTCAGACGCGTCCCAGAGCTTTTTTTTGCAAAACCAGGCCGCTGTGATCCGTCCCTCTGATGGAGGAGCAGCGACTGTGGGTTTGGTTTGTGTTTGTGTTAAAAACAGAGACAGGAAACAGTACAAGCGACACAGCCCGCCATGGAGAGGACTTTGTGTGTGTTTAATTCTTTGTGCTTTACATGATTGGAAACAGCGTAATAAATACACGTTTCTGTTCAGAGATATTAGAAAGAGCTAAACGTGTAGAGACATTATATTCAGACAAGCACGTCCTCATAAGAATACGTTTCCATGCGCAACAATAATACTAAATAGCAAATATGTATTGATATTATTATAGTCATCATTTGTGCTAGTATATATGTATTTTAAACGGCAACGTATGACTCCCTTAACTTATTACTCTTACTACAGATTTGTAAGTGCAAACAATACTATTTGCCGTATTATTTATAATTTACTTATCAGACGCCTTTAACCAGGGCAAGTTACAGGTGAAACAAAATGCACACGTTTCACGATGAATCATCCAGATATAATATAGCATAATAATATAATTGAACTAAAGTGTGCACGTTTCAATCATGGCGTGTATGGACGCATTTATTAAACCAGTCCTTAAAATGTTTTAGAGGGAAACCCAGATCTGCTGTGTTTATGTATTCATTAATTTATCTTGTAAATGGACACGTTAACTAAATCGTGTTCGCCTTCACACTGACTGTCTCTGCGGATTGTCCTGCACACCATTCACACAACACAGCCTGAAACACCGGCCAGTTATTCATAAAATATTAAGAATATCGGCTGCTACCGCTCCGATTATTATCCTTCAGTTTATTTTAACTAGTCAGTCACTGCACCGGTCCTGTTAAATCCAAGTTTTTAATGCACTCGGATATTAACTGTAAGCAGTCATTGTCTCTGTACGTGGATTTCACTCCATGCTGCTAATAAACTTGTAATTTCTTCGTGATCGCACACGGCACTTGAGATTATATCTTCCGATACAATGTATCTGATCTCCTCCCTGTGTCTCAAGTCAAGCACACACCTCCAATTCTGATAGTGAATCATGTCCTCAGTGGGCGGGATGGACGCTTACGGACACGTCCAGCACCAGCAAGTTAACCGGCCACAAAACACGCCAGTGGAAACGGGGCATTAGTCTTCTGGCACTGGAGGAGCGCAGTGGTCTGGAGGGGATGTATGGGAAGACGAGGGTCTGAAGGTAGCTTGGTGCAGTGTGGTCGAGACAGCGGTAGGTGAGGGTCAGTGTCGTGAACTGAATGTGTGCTGCTATCGGGAGCCAGTGGAGGGAGCGGAGCAGTGGAGTAGCGTGTGCGAATCGGGGCAGAGAGACACCAGACGAGCCGCAGAGTTCTGGATGAGCTGGAGTGGCGGGTAGTAGTTGCAGGCAGGCCGGCCAGGAGGGAGTTGCAGTAGTCCAGGTCGGGAGAGGACCAGTGACTGGACGAGCAGCGGAGTCGAGTAGTTGGTGAGGAAGGGACGGATCCGGCGTATGTTGCTCAGGAAGAATCTACAGGTGCGTGTCAGCGTGGTGATGTGCTGGGTGTAGGAGAGCGCAGATTTTTAGTGGAAGAAGGAGAGAGTGTGGTGGATTCCAAGGGGATCGAGATGGGGAGATCAGCAGAAGGTGAGGAAGAGTGGGGGAAAAACAGGAGATCCGATTTGGAGAGGTTGAGCTTGAGGTGGTGCGAGTGCATCCAGGCGGAAATAGCAGACAAGCAGGAAGAGCTGCAAGAGGTCAGAAGAGGGAAAAGACAGGAAGATCTGGGCATCAGCAGTGTAGAAGTGGTAGGAGAAACCATGGGATGCGATGAGGGGGCCCAGGGAGCGAGTGTAGAGAGAGAACAGGAACGGGCCCAGGATGGAGCCTAGGGGTACGCCTGTGAGGAGAGGTTGGGGGGTGGATAAGGAGCCTCGCCATGTCACTTGATAGGACCGGTCACTGAGGTAGGAGGAGAACCAGGTGAGAGCAGTCCCAGAGAATCCAAGGTCAGCGAGGCAGGAGAGGAGTGATCAACGGTGTCAAATGCTGTGGAGAGGTCAAGGAGGATGAGGACTGAGGAGAGGAAGAGCTGAGGGAGTCAGTGACAGCCAGGAGAGCTGTCTCAGTGGAGTGAGCTGTGCGGAAGCCGGATTGCAGAGGATCAAGGAGTGAGTGTTGGGACAGAGAGTCGAGAGAGTCTTGGAGACGAAGGGGAGTAGGGAGACAGGGCGGTAGTTCTGAGGAGAGGTGGCGTCAAGGGTTGGTTTCTTGAGCAGTGGGATGACAGCAGCTTGTTTAAATGCAGAGGGGAAACAGCCAGAGAGGAGGGAGGAGTTGAGGAGGGAGGAGATGAAGGGGAGTAGATCAGGAGCGGTCGCTTGGAGGAGGCGAGAAGGGAGAGGGTCCAGGGCACACGTTGTAGGTTTATGACGTAGGAGGAGAGCAGAAACGTCAGCATCTGAGAGAGGCGAGAATGAATAAAAGGAAGCTTGATCGGTGGGAGGTTTGGGTGTGATGGGAGAGGAGGATGGAGTATTGAAGAGCCTGCGGATGTCTGCAATCTTGGAGATTGAATCATCAGTAGTGAGAGATGAGGGAGGAGGAGGGGGATGGGGGGTAAGGAGGGAGGAGAAGGTGGAGATGAGTTTGCGGGGTTGTTGACAGTGGATTCGAGGAGAGATTGGCTGAGGTGAGTGAGGAGGAGAATGTGGACAGTAGAGAGCGGTAGACTTCGAGGGCAGCTGGGAGTTTGGTCCTTTTCCACTTCTGTTCGGCGGCATGCAGACTAGTTCGGGTTGCGCGGAGAACAGCAGAGAGCCATGGCTGAGGAGGGGAGGGACAGGCAGGACGAGACGTGAGAGGACAGAGAGAGCCAAGGGAGGAGTTGAGCGAGGAGAACAAAGAGGAGGTAGCACAGTTGACAGATAGATGGGAAAAACAGTCAATGGAAGGTACAGTGAGGGAAGAAAGTATTTGATCCGCTGCTGATTTTGTACGTTTGCCCACTGACAAAGAAATGATCAGTCTATAATTTTAATAGTAGGTGTATTTTAACAGTGAGAGACAGAATAACAACAAAAAAATCCAGAAAAATGCATTTCAAAAAAGTTATACATTGATTTGCACGTTAATGAGGGAAATAAGTATTTGACCCCTTCGACTTAGTACTTGGTGGCAAAACCCTTGTTGGCAATCACAGAGGTCAGACGTTTCTTGTAGTTGGCCACCAGGTTTGCACACATCTCAGGAGGGATTTTGTCCCACTCCTCTTTGCAGATCCTCTCCAAGTCATTAAGGTTTCGAGGCTGACGTTTGGCAACTCGAACCTTCAGCTCCCTCCACAGATTTTCTATGGGATTAAGGTCTGGAGACTGGCTAGGCCACTCCAGGACCTTAATGTGCTTCTTCTTGAGCCACTTCTTTGTTGCCTTGGCTGTGTGTTTTGGGTCATTGTCATGCTGGAATACCCATCCCCGACCCATTTTCAATGCCCTGGCTGAGGGAAGGAGGTTCTCACCCAAGATTTGACGGTACATGACCCCGTCCATCATCCCTTTGATGCGGTGCAGTTGTCCTGTCCCCTTAGCAGAAAAACACCCCCAAAGCATAAAGTTTCCACCTCCATGTTTGACGAAGGGGATGGTGTTCTTGGGGTCATTCCTCCTCCTCCAAACACGGCGAGTTGAGTTGATGCCAAAGAGCTCGATTTTGGTCTCATCTGACCAGAACCCTTTCACCCAGTTTTCCTCTGAATCATTCAGATGTTCATTGGCAAACTTCAGACGGGCCTGTACATGTGCTTTCTTGAGAAGGGGGAACTTGCAGGCGCTGCAGGATTTCAGTCCTTCACGGCGTAATGTGTTACCAATTGTTTCCTTGGTGACTATGGTCCCAGCTGCCTTGAGATCATTAACAAGATCCTCCCATGTAGTTCTGGGCTGATTCCTCACTGTTCTCATGTTCATTGAAACTCCACGAGGTGAGATCTTGCATGGAGCCCCAGACCGAGGGAGACTGACAGTTATTTTGTGTTTCTTCCATTTGCGAATAATCGCACCAACTGTTGTCACCTTCTCACCAAGTTGCTTGGCGATGGTCTTGTAGCCCATTCCAGCCTTGTGTAGGTCTACAATCTTGTCCCTGACATCCTTGGACAGCTCTTTGGTCTTGGCCATGGTGGAGAGTTTGGAATCTGATTGATTGATTGCTTCTGTGGACAGGTGTCTTTTATACAGGTAACGAGCTGAGATTAGGAGGAATCCCTTTAAGAGAGTGCTCCTAATCTCAGCTCGTTACCTGTATAAAAGACACCTGGGAGCCAGAAATGTTGCTGGTTGATAGGGGATCAAATACTTATTTCTCTCATTAACATGCAAATCAATTTATAACTTTTTTGAAATGCGTTTTTCAGGATTGTTTTGTTTTTATTCTGTCTCTCACTGTTAAAATACACCTACCATTAAAATTATAGACTGATCATTTCTTTGTCAGTGGGCAAACGTACAAAATCAGCAGGCGATCAAATATTTTTTTCCCTCACTGTAAGAGGGTGAGGGCAGTGGAGGCAAAGGTGGAGGGGGAGACAGAGTGGAGATTACGGCAGAAAGTGACAGAAGGAGTGGGTGGAGTGGGGAGGGAGGGGAGGGAGGGAAAGGAAGAAGGAAATGAAGTGGTGGTCCGAGATGTCCATGGGTGTCACGGAGAGTGTTGAAGGGGAGCAGCCTCTAGAGAAGATGAGGTCTAGCTGGCGGCCAGCCCTGTGAGTGGATTGGGTTGGAGAGGTGGATGTTGAATTCACCCAGGAGGATGGTAGGTGAGGACAGCGAGGGGAGGGAGGAGAGAAGAAAGTCTAGTTCATTAGTTCATCCAGGAAGGAGGTGAGTGGACCAGGTGGACGGTAGAGAACTAGAAGGAAGAGGTGAGAGGGAGAGGTGATTTTCACTGCATGAAATTCAAAGCTGTGGGTCGAGATAGAGGAGAGAGAGGGGGGACAGAGAAGAGGAGAGAAGGGGAGAGCAGGAGCCCTGTGATACTTAGCTGCGGCAACTTGAGCGACTGTTGTAAATGTTCAGGATCTCTATCAGAAATGTAAAATGTAGTGCTCACCATTTGACAGCTTACAACTGCACACCAATCCAGAATGTCGGCAAGGAGGTCAACGCAGATTACAGCCTGTATCTCTGCAGCTTAAGGTATACCAAATATGCTCTGCTATGTTTTTCTTTATTGTTAAAGTGATTTCCCCCCATTGTTATGCTGGACAATTGTGAGTAAATAAGAACAAATCAGCAGATTACATCATTATTTATAGTGCCTGTCAATTTAATTTCACTGTTTATGTCAAAAATGTCATAAAAAGCAATGGGGGGGGGGTGTTCTCCCATTTGCATTCATATTACCAGCCCGAAAAAATAGGCGTGACCCCTTCATTAATAAAAATGATTACATTATATATCTGATGTCCTTGTCCAGGACAACACCTGTTTTGTCACAGTGGTGTGACATTATTAATACTTTTGTAATTCATCCCTGGACTAATAAATCCTTTCCATACATCAGAAATGTAATCCCATTGTATTTTAAATGGAAAAAATAAATCTTGCCAAAAATGTATGTTTTAGTTGCAACAATAATATTATCAATAAAGAGAATAATACTAACAATTAATTAATTAAGTAATTTACAAAATGCAAAACGTTTCGATTGATTCGTATGACTCTGGGTGAGTAAGCAATTCGGTTCAAATATCAAAATACTGATGTACCCCTTTAAGAATAGTTGTATAATACACCAACACCACACATGAATCATGGTCACATAACGATGAGAAATGCATTAATATCCTGCTGACACCTCGGTACAGGACACTGAACACAACAAAAACGAGGTATGTTCCACTTCCATACACAACACTAACCCATAATTCCCAGTTTTACACACTCAGGAGAGCAGCGACTTCGACGCAAAGTGCCACACACTGCAACAGGTCCCTCACTTGCATCCACATCATGCCTCAGAAGGGGGGTGGACGGGCCTGAAACTACAGGGAGTAGCCAACTGTTATAGTTTGACAGTTTGGTACCCGTCTTGCCTGTGACAGCCAGAGTTGGCAGCACGCCACCACAATTGCTGCCAAGGAGCATCCAGTTGCTATCTCTTTGATAGGGACGGGGCCTCAGCCAGCTGGGCCAGGTAAAGGGCCAGCAGGCTTTCGGTGTTACACAGGTGAGCCACTTACTGTACTTAACTGTAAAAATTGGAAGTTGTGAAATGTATTATATCTTGAATTGCTTTGTTTAATGTAAATTTGAATTTGAATTTGTAATGTTGATGCCTTGTACTTAACTGTATTGTTTCACTTTGTATTGCAATTTTGTTGTAAGACGCCCTGGATAAGGGCGTCTGCTAAGAAATAAAAATAATAATAATAATAAAATATCACTGAAGCAGACCTACCCCCTCCAGACTAATCCACTCTGCAAAATGATCCTACACCCCTAATTTCTTACTGCTATTTCCCATCTAGGCTCCAACTAAAGTTCAATCCTCCCCTGCTGTCTGGAAGATTTGTATTGTTCTGCATCAAAGTCTCTGTGTCTAAATTAAATTATGAAACAGTAAAGGGAGGTACTGTTATGATAACATTTTTTTAATGCCTTCCTTGAAAAAGGCTGTAAGAAACTCCCTTTTCTGAGGTAATGCTATGGCAAAAGTGCTCTGAACTCTTTATAACCACCCTTTATGAAAACACAGGGCTCTGGAGATCCACTGACTTCTTAAGACTTTTGAACACTTCTCTAGAGATTAACGCCTTTAGAGACTTTTCCTATTCCACTAACCGCAAGCATTTTGAATTTTCATAAGGACTGACCACATTGAGGTTTCCTTTTCCCTCCCCAAGTGCACCCCCTTGGGAAATTCAATACTGCTCATTTGAAAAATAAGAAAAGTAAATAAGATCATTTTAATTTTAAATGAATCAACGCAGCCAGTCTTTTACCTAGAATGAGGGATTAAAACCTGTAAACCCAAGGTCTCAGGGGTTGTCAATTGTTTATTGCCGTTTCAGCTTTCCCTTTAACTTCAGTGATTTAATTCTATCACTTCTATTTCAAATTAACAACAGTCATTTGCTTGGGTGACTAACAATAATCTAAAACAAACATTTCTCTGTGCTGGTCCATGACAGAAGGAGAAATCAGATAATGATTATCCCCTTTATAACGTTTAAGGAATTGTACAGTTTCAGACCCCTTTTTTTTTTTTAATGCCAGTATACCAAAAAAAAACAAAAAAAAGACAACCTCGTTGATCTATACCATAGTTCCGAGACAGAGTCCGCAGGGTAAGTGAATGTTCAACATCAGAACCTGCAAAGAGATTTATGTCATTATTGTATGCTACCTTCCTCAAAGTCTCCAGCAGTTTGACAACAATTCAAATATTCTTGTATATTATTCCTCGCCATATCCTGCAGAGCGCCTGATGACAGCCCAACAGCCAAGCATAAAGAGTTTTACATAAATTAACACTAGAGATGCACACAGCTAGGCGCTAAAGTGGAATAGCCGTATAGCACCTCAAAACATATTTAGATAATCTATCTTCATGATGCCTAATCAGGGGAAAGCTGGAAGACACTGCTTTGTTAGGCACCATGAAGATAGATTATCTTATTTGAGGTGCTATACGGCTATACCATATACAATATTTTTTATTTTTTAAAGGTCAGTTTATAATTATTACTCCTCAGCTACAATCAACACATTTTAAAGAACCGTATTGTTCACTTAACTTTAGGACTAATGAAAGGTGAGAGAAAGAGGGAGAGAGAGGGAGAGAATCCAGGAAAACAATCGGCCAACTGTTTAAAAGGCCTCTTTTGGCATTTGGCAAATGCATATAAAAGAGTATTAAAAAAGTAATACAATTGTAAGAAAAAGGCAAATTGGACAATGGTATGCAAGCCAACACAGGTGCTAAGCTCCCAGGAGGTCCAAAATCTGAAATAAAATCACAGAAATATTTTTTTGTTTTTCTTTAATTAAAACAAATTGACAAGTCTAGTCACGTTACTGAAATTCCTGCAGAAAACAAGTACCTTTGAGACAGAAAAGGAAAACTTGCCTAGCAGCTTTGTTCATTTGCCCAGTTTCATAAAATGATACCAAATCTGGAGCAGAATTTATAAAGTAATTCATTCAGCATGAGAAGGAAAAACAGGTGGGGCCAGAGTGCACACAAAAATGAAGAGAACAAAACACCACTGAATCAAGCAACGCTGTAGAAGCCTACTGTACACCATATTTCTACAGCCACATCATTTCTAAAAACATGCCTTTGTATATTAACAGAAGCATTACATCACGATGTAGAAGAATAAATGACAAAGGAAAAAAAAACAAGACGCACTGCCAAATCACTAATGAGAGCACTTGACGCACATGGTGAGAAAGTCACGAAATCCTTGTGTGGACATTGTGATGCAAGCTTCAGGAAACAATGGACAGAGCTCTGGGTACACAACACAAGAGACACCCCACACTGATCAGAGGCGAATTAAGGAGTCCTGAATTAATGGCACTGACAGAGATGCAGGGCTGAGTGTGTGTCTCGCATTTAATGCTGTGCGAATGTGAAATACAATTTGGGCGCACAGTGTGAATACAATATTTGAACTCTATAAGGAAATACTACATCGACAAGTTTATGATAACAAAATTTTACACTAATCGTTATTATAGTATGAAATGTGGGAAATGTAGTTCGGTTGTGGATTGTCGCACCGAGAAGGCTACGAAAACGACAAGTCCTGTGAATTGCATTTATGACCCAGTGTCACAGTGGTTCATTTGGCACGATTTCCAATCACCTACTAGCTGGCATTAGCGCCTCGTCATTAAAACACGCTTACAGATGCAATAGTACTCAGCGACAGCAGGGCTGCGGTAATGTCGATTATTAAAATCTTAAAATGTAATGAATCATCGATTAGTTGGGTCTACTTGGGACACAGCTACTAAAACAAAACCTTGAGAGATTGCGAAGGCATCAGCTACACCTGTGGAAAGTAAAGGAGCACTTGCCATTGAATGGACACTGAAGACAGTTTGCTGCAACATCTGCGCAGCTGAACTCACATGGCGATGCCGACAATGACGCAGAGCGCTGGAGAGAGACCCACTGGAGCCGCGATGGCAGGATGGAGACGCTCAGCTGGTGCAGGCCGTTGCCTCTGGATCTGAAAAACTGTCCATCAAGGATATTGCACAATGGATCCGTTTAGACCGCACAAAGAACTCAGCCTTTCCCGTTTCTTTACCTCCTCAAATACATTATCATTATTATTATACCTTGAATTTATATTGCGCTCTTATTATACCCAGGCACTACACTCAAGCAACAGTCAAAGCAGACACAGTACACAGATGCAACACAGCAGTGCAGTACACACAGACACAACAAAATAAGCAAAGAAAACAAGCAGCTAGGTTAGCCAATAAAGGAGAGCAAGCAATAAAAGGTCTGAAAATATTATTTTAAAACTTGTAACTAACCGAAATCGTTTTTTATTTTGTCTTCCAAAAAGTGATTTTTAAGACATTTCTTTGAATGTGTAGGGCACTCCTCAGAGCCTCTGGAAGTGCGTTGCACAGCCGTGGCACATTATAGCCTACTATATGATCAAACTAGTGCCATACATAATGAATTTAAAATCTAAATTTATATAATAAATGAAAAAACAAATGGAAAGCATTTGAGTTTCGTTCTGAGTTTGCAATGGTGCTGCTGTTCCCCCAAAATGCACTATATGACCCAACTGCGCCCCGCCCCCGCACCCCGGATCGCACTTCGCTAGCTGCCCCAGCAGAACGAATTGCCCCCCTTTTTGCTTTGAGCCAGTGCCCCCCCACACGACTCTACTGTACAGCATTGTATTTAAATGTCTTCAACATTGTTGCATATGTTTTTCATTTTAGCATTCAATATGAACCATTTATGATGATGTGCACCTCATTGTTTTTTTAGTTTTTTTTAGTGTGCCCCTAAATTTTTCAATGTAGGGGCACAGTGTTCCTAAGGGGGGGGGGGGGGGTACGGTGCAATAGTTTGCATTAATCTGGAAACTCCTACATCAGTGGGGAAAACTTATTTCCAACGAAGACGCATATTTATTTCAGGCGAAAATCGACTCCACAATGACGCATTTCAGGTCTCCAATTTTTCAAAATGTTATTGGGGAGGACCCCCAGACCCCTTGCCATGAAGTCCTCATTCCTCTTTGTTATAATTTTGCAACATTAATTTTGTACAATGCCCAGTAATAAAAGGGAATGGTAAAGATTTTATTCTAATAAGACACGAAATGCTTGATCGTTTCTATTATGTATATCTATATGCCTATAATAATCTTTAAAACATTTTAACAAAAGTGGTATGAAAGCATTATAATACTAATATTTACATTTACTTAACATTTTATTTTTGTACTTTGTCAAATGAATGTACTAAATAAACAGTACTGTGCAAAAGTTTTAGGCAGGTGTGAAAAAATGCTGTAAAGTAAGATTGCTTTCAAAAATAGATAAAGATAATAAAGATAATATTTATCAATTAACTAAATGCAAAGTGAGTGAACAGAAGAAAAATCAGGGCTCTGTGGGGCCACACCATGACTTCCAGGACTTCTTGTTCTTCTTTATGCTGAAGATAGTTTTAATGACTGTCGCTGTATGTTTGGGGTCATTGTCAATTGGGGACAATCAGATGCCTCCCTGATGGTATTGCATGATGGATAAGTATCTGCCTGTACTTCTGCATTGAGACCATTAATTCTGATCAAATCCCCAACTCCATTTGTAGAAATGCAGCCCCAAACTTGAAAGGAACCTCCACCATGCTTCACTGTTGCCTGCAGACACTCATTCGTGTACCGCTCTCCAGCCCTTCAGTGAACAAACTGCCTTCTGCTACAGCCAAATATTTCAAATTTTGACTTATCAGTCCAGAGCACCTGCTGCCATTTTGCTACACCCCAGTTCCTGTGTTTTCATGCATAGTTGAGTTGCTTGGCCTTTTGCCACGTCGGAGGTATGGCTTTTTGGCCGCAAGTTTTCCATGAAGGCCACTTCTGGCCAGACTTCTCCGGACAGTAGATGGGTGTACCAGGGTCCCACTGTTTTCTGCCAATTCTGAGCTGATGGCACTGCTGGACATCTTCTGATTGCGGAGGGCAGTAAGCAGGATGTGTCTTTCATCTGCTGTAAGTTTCCTTGGCCGACCACTGCGTCTACGGTCCTCGATGTTTCTTCTTTGTGCTTCTTCAAAAGAGCTTGGACAGCACATGTGGAAACCCCTTTCTGCCTTGAAATGTCTGCCTGGCAGAGACCTTGCTGATGCAGTAGAACTACCCTGTGTCTTGTTGCTGTGCTCAGTCTTGCCATGGTGTATGACTTTTGACAGTAAACCTTGTTAGCTGAGTTTGGCTGTTCCTCACCTAGTTTTATTTATTCTACACAGCTGTTTCTATTTCAGTTAATGATTGTATTTCAACCTACATATTGAATTGATGATCATTAGCACCTGTTTGGTATAATTGTTTAATCATACACCTGACTATATGCCTACAAAATCCCTGACTGTGTGCAAGTGTACCTAGAAGAATTGATGCTGTTTTGAAGGCAGAGGGTGGTCACACCAAATATGGATTTGATGTAGATTTTTCTTCTGTTCACTCACTTTGCATTTAGTTAATTGATAAATATAATCTATTAACGTCTATTTTTGAAAGCATTCTTAGTTGCTAGTTTTGCTAGAACAAAAATCCACCATAAAGCATACATTAATTGTAATACAGATTACAATATGTATAACTCTACCGAGTAATTAACAACAGACACCTATTATTATTATTATTATTATTATTATTAATTGCCTGCCGTCTGTAAGCTGTTAGTGTCTTAACGACTGTTCCACAGGTGCATGCTCATTAATTGACTATGGTTCCTTGAACAAGCATGGAAACCACTGTTTAAACCCTTTACAATAAAGATCTGTAAAGTTATTTGGATTTTTACAAAATTATCTTTAAAATAAAGTGTCCTGAAAAAGGGACGTTTCTCTTTTTGCTGAGTATATATATATATATATATATATATATATATATATATATATATACTGCACAATATTTATTTTCAGAGCGAGTCACAGTATTCTGCTAATTTGCATATTCTGTCGTTTACCATAATGCTATGCAAATATTGTAAAAACATACATTTAGAGGGTTTAATTCCAAATCTAGAGGTTTAAAGTATCTTGCAACACTCAGAACCGACAGACAGACCGACACACGCACTCCCCAAACACACAGTCCCAGATCACTACAATAAGCTTGTTTCTTCTCTCTCAAAATGCCAGAAGGGAATGAATCCAATATTTCTCTGTCAGATGTTTCCTTCCAAGATCTCTGTTAGGGTGAACGCAGTGGCGGAGCCAGACCCCTGACATCTGATTGGCCACCCCGGGTGCCACCCCAAAAGTTCATTCGCTGTTGGCAGTTTGATGCTGATTGACATCTCATGTCACCTCTTGTTGAAAGAAGCATTTATTTTGACGATCGGCGGCGCATTTTTCAAATCCAGGACGAGGAAGAGAGAATATTACCGTTGGTTGCGAGATACAGAATAATAATAATAATAATAATAATAAGAAGAAGAAGAAGAAGAAGAGCATACAGAAGGATAAGAAGAAGAAGAAGAAGAGCATACAGAAGAATAAGAATAAGAAAAGCATACAGAAGAACAAATTATATATCCACATCTCCACAAGATCTTTTCGCGATTGGTGAAAACATCATATTTGAAGTAAGTTTTAAGGTTTAGCATCGGGTTTAGGTTTCCTGAACAACTTTTACAAAAGTTAACGTTTTCCCTTTGGCTCCATTAAGACAGTTAATCAGAAGAGAGATCGGTTCCCAATTTAGCCTAACATTAAGTTCACATCTGTGCTAGTAATACACGCATACAGTGCAGCGTCTACACGCATGTTTAGCTAATGTGGGATAAGTAGTAGTGTTGCCAGGTCCTCTCCTTGATTTCCCCGAAAACTGGTCCTAAAAATACCCTAAATCAGAAAATTTCCCCCACCTTTCGGAGAAGAGGGGTGGGCGGGTGCTGATGAAGTAAGGTGGGGGGGACTGGGTTGGGGGAACTGGTGAAGTGAACTCTTAATGAGAGCACTGAGGGGAATTCACAATTTTTTACTTTTGCCCCCTGTTTCTTATCCTTTCTCCCCCACGTTTCCCCCCATGCAATATTTCCCCCTATTTTCCCCCATGGCTTCAATTTCCCCCATATCTGGGAACCCTGGTAACTAGTAGGCTACAGATGTCAATGTAATAATTATTATCAATCTGTTAATGTTACTCAAAAGATTACCACAATTTGTAGATAGCCTGTTTGCTATCGTAAAGGTGTAAGAAATTATAGATAGCTAAGTTACTTACTGCAAAGTAGGGCTGGCCATGATCTAACTAGTAACTTAGGGTGGTAGTTGATTTTAAGGTAAAGTTATGGTAATGGGGATTTGTGTTTAAGATTGAGATTAGACTAAAATGTGGGTAATTGGATGCTTCTGCCACATTGAAGAACTCTGGGTTAAGTGAATTATCACTTCTACCTCTAATCAGCAATCATAGGATTAATTCATGCTCCTTAGATGCCAGGTTAGGGTTACACACTAATTTTCTGTCATGGTCTATGGACCCCCTGAAGTAGCCTTGACCACCCCCTGGCCACCCCATGTATACAACTCTAGTTCTGCCACTGGGTGATAGTTGATGAGGGAGCCAGTATTTCCCTTTAAAAAAATAAATCAACATTACAAATTAGCTAATTGAAAAAACTTGAATTTTATGTGCTGTCAAAAGAGTTGAGTCCTAACTAAATGTATAGTGTTAACCTTCTCCTGCCATCGTGGGTGAGCACATGATCTTCAAGCACAAGGAATCTGATGTATCTGCAGTGCTTGAGCTAACCCCAGTAACCGACTTTACTAGTTTCACAATGGGAGGAAGGTTGGCCATTGTAACTTGCTGGGGCTGCACTGTGTATCAGTGGTTTATGATTATCGTACTTTTCTCCATAAAGGTTTGTAGAAGAGGACTCCATTGTGTTCACAACCTTCAGCTCATCAGTGCCGTTGTCTGGAGCCTTGTGGAGCTTTGCAATAGTGTGCTTTACAGAACGCTGTAGTAGTAAGTTTGTGTGTGACTGTGCACGCTTGTAGATGTGTGGGATTCAAAGTGCTGAGCCGAGCATTTGACAATGTTTTGTGATATATTGAAGTTATCACAGTAACCTAATGCTCAATTGAATGAAATAATAATGATAATAATAATAATAATAATAATAATAATAATAATAATAATAATAATAAAATATTTTAAAGCAAGATAATGCCCATTTAATGTGTGTGTGTATGTGTGTTTGAGAGAGAGAGGTGGGGGAGAGGGTTGTTGGTGTCAAATTCCAAGTGTTGCCCAATATTTCACAGCACCTTATCCAACTAACTACCTTCCCTGACTTCAATAAAATCAACCTCAAATTGTGCTATTCTGAAGCCGTTTAAATCCAATACAATGTTGAGGGTGAGGCTAGTTTTGTGGTCGCTTATACAATGTGACCTTGAAAAAGGACAATAGCAGACGCAACAATGGACATTAGAATGGCAAGTATGTTATACACTGTATTTTTGGGACGTATTGTGTACATTTTCTGCCAATTGTAAGACAGTGTTCTGTCTTCTAAAAAATACATAATAATACTTCTGTCCAAGTACAAGTAGAACCCTAATTCTCATTTATAGTTTGCTGCTTTATAAGACCCAAGTTATCCAATTATGATCAGTCTTGGATGATTATATTTAATTGTGAAAGGTGATCATGTTGAATCACTAACATGTGATGATGCTCTCTGTTTCTTGCTATTATCATAGTAGTAAATGCATTGCATGTGATAGGGCACCCTCATGTGGCATGATGTTACATCACAGTATTGTCTTATCTGCATTGTATTGGATCCAGTGATTGAGGTACATCTGAACATGCAGTGACGCAGGCAGACTCCTTGAGGTCTGGGCCCCCACTAAAGTGTGCAGTGGAAACAAGGTTCAGAACACGGACAGGGGACACGTTGGCTGCCGAACAATACAATGACAGCAATATTGCATCTCGGGTCCTAATCTAAATGCCAGCATTTTCCCAGCAACCGGTCTGTGTGAATGGCGCAGGACTATGACGCGTCACGCCCCCCTGAATTGAGCCTGCCCCCCCAGCGACCCCCATCTGCGGAACGCCACCCGGACGCCCCCTAGCGTGAACGACACAACGTGCCCCCACCTGTGTGAAGGAAACAATGCCCATCTGGCCACCCCTATGAAACTCTTCTGTGGGCGCCACTGGCCACGTCCTCACGTTGTCGACGCAGTACGCTAGCCGACTGACGTAACCAATCAGAATAGGGGTGCAAAAATGGCGGCGGTTGTAAATAATGTAGTTACTGCAATTGACTGTTATTGATAAACCAACAGGTTGGTGATGTATGCTATACTAACTATTGCCACACATATGTCGAAAGTTATATACTAATAAATCACGCTATATATATATATATACAGGCAAACGTCTTAGACTGTATTACAGTGTACACGGACGGTAGTTTGTTTCGAGTAATTTTATTTGATCTCAAACTTAAAAAAATAAAAGAAGTTGTTTTGAGCAAATCAATCTACTGTGTGAAAGGATACATGCCTATAGTTTCGTCTTAAATATGCAATTGCCGCTGGGAAATGAATTTTAAAAGCCGTATTGTTACGTAGTTGCACTATGACGTAGGAGTGACTCGTTTCAACGAACACAGACAGGACAACCGGCTTTAGTTTCCGTGCGATGTAATAAAGGAGATGTGAGTTTTATAATCGTTAACATTAATATTATTATGATGATGATTATGTATTTATTGGCACACGCCCTTATCCAGGGCGACTTAAAAAACAATACACAGTACAAAAAAAAATACAGAACAGTTCAAGGAGATTTTGAATCCAGTTGTTTAGATGCTTGTCGTAGTAAACTACAGTGAACAATAATATCCCAACTAACACACAACGTTGCGTGTTAACAGGGTATTCAGTTTAATACAAATTTAATATTTTATACAATAGAAGCAGATACCTTGATTGGGAGGTTTTTCTATATGTAGCAGCCGGGCCCTTGTTAGGGTTGCTACCTGGGGACCCCGAGGGGAGCGTCGTTGTGGGAGAGAGCAGCCAGACGATTTTTTAAATATCAGTTTATTTAGTTAATTAAAAACCAATGTACATGATTTATGTTGTTCTTAAAAATATATTAAAATGCATAGTTTAAATTGGATTAATATACACAAAACAAACAACCTTTTTCCACTCTCGAAACTCGCTCCCCACTGTCCATCCTTTCACCTGCACCGTCCCGGGATTGGCCACCCTGTAACTGGCGACACAGGGGCTTTAATTAATCATCAATTATCCAATTACACTGCACGGCAAGTGGACTGCAGGGGGAGAACACAAATTAAAACGTGCAAATATGAAATACGTGTATTTAATCAAAGTAATCAAAGTGAAAAAACGTGTAGTGGAGCTGAGACCGGTACATATACATAACAATGTATACATAACAAATCACATTAATTTCAGCGAAACGTGTGCTGTAGGTAGTAAAATAGATCTCCTAATAATCTAATTGTTTACCAAACTAGAGCAGTTTTGAGGTTGACAGAAAAGTAACAAATATAGTGCACATTTGATGAGTCACAGTTGAATATCAGAAAATTGCAACTTACTGCAACAACAATAACTTGCTATAAGACTGTACATAGTAAAGTACTGCACATTGGAAGTGTAATTATACTGTTTATTTTCCTTCTTCAATGTGGTATATGTAGTAGCAGTAAACTTTCCCTGTGATTTGCATATACTGGAGTAACATGTTTTTTTAATCTAAACAGGGGCACATTTGTAAAAATCTGATGTTTAGATACAGATAGCATACACATTGTCTGAATTTAACTGCAAAATATAGATTGTCATGATTGTTCTTCATTTTCTCCACAGGTCAAGTCAGTGTCTGTGGTTCAGCCTCACCACATCTTTGGCGTCCACAAGGGGGTGACTAACAACCTATGTTTCTCCGATGAGAAAACGGTCATCTACCCATCAGGAAACAACTGTGTTCTCTACAACATCAATGAGAAACAACAGAAGATCATTCCAGGTAACCGTTTCGTGCTCATAAATTAAATACTATACAATTTAACATCATGTTATATTTGACTCCCCCTTCTTTTAAGAAGTGAAAAGCAAACTCCCAATGGTACGAAATGAACATTTAATTGACTTTGATTTATGTGACTCTTCACCACTTCTTTCATGCTTTGTTTGTTTCCCTCAACGGAAAAATAAAAATGTCGTCTGTAAACCTAGTGAGTGTAAAAGCTTTTAGAATAGGGCCCTCTATGTCATTGTAGCACCTTTGTCCCATTTGCTCTGCATCATAACATTCATGAGGAAAGCTTGATTACATTTTATTGATGGTCAATATTTAACAAGTAAACAAAAAAACTAAAACCCCCTACAACAGGCACGGAGAGAAGTCAGGGCACGAAGGCCATGGCCATCAGCCCCAACCGACGCTACCTGGCCGTGTCTGAGATGGGGGACAAGGGCACCATCACCGTGTATGACCTAAAACACGAGCAGCACCAGAAAAAGAAGGTCCTGAGTGCCGGGGACTTCCCAATGCAGGAGTTCGTCTCCCTGGCCTTCTCCCCGGACTCTAAGTACCTTATCGGCCAGTCGGGGGCCCCAGACTGGACCCTCTACTACTGGATGTGGGAGAAGCACAAGGTGATGGCCTCGGTGAAGACCAGCATCACGACCAGTCCTGTCTATCAGGTACCGAGCAAAGCGTTATCGGGTAATGTCTGCAGCTGCACCAAACTGCTCCTACAGTTGTTTTTTTTAAAACTCTCTCTCTCTCTCTCTCTCTCCCCCCCCCACCCCACCCCCCCACAACCCACAGGTTAGCTTTAACCCTCAGAACAACACGCAGATCTGTGTCAGTGGCAGGGGGGTGTTCAAGCTGTACCACTACGCAGAGGGAGCCCTCAAACAGTCCAACAGCCAGAAGCTGGACGTGGGCAACGTCCTGTCCCATGCCTGGCTGTCAGACAAGCAAGTCATCCTCGGCACGGAGACCGGGAGGCTCCTGATGATGGAGGGTGGAGATCTGCGCTGCGAGATGAGCGTGGCTCCAAAGCCCACCACCAGAGACAGCCACAGGTACCCTACAGACAATATACACTGATGTACTGCTTATATGGGTAACACAGATCACTCTCATGGTCTTTGAGGTCTGATGAGCAGTTTATCGGTGCAAGTAAATTCTCAAATCATCTTTCTGCACTGAAGACACAATCACATATGACCTGTATGTGCTCTTCAAGACTGAGGACCCATGGAGGTGTTTGTATATCTTTGAGTCTAGATATACACACTGATCTGCCATAACATTATGACCACTGACAGGTGAAGTGAATAACACTGATAATCTTGTTATCATGGCACCTGTCAGTGGGTGGGATATAATAGGCAGCAAGTGAACATTTTGCCCTCAAAGTTGATGTGTTAGAAACAGGAAAAATGGGCAAGTGTAAGGATCTGAACGACTTTGACAAGGGCCAAATTGTGATGGCTAGAAGACTGGGTCAGAGCATCTCCAAAACTGCAGCTCTTGTGGGGTGTTTCTGGTCTGCAGTGGTCAGTACCTATCAAAAGTGGTCCAAGGAAGGAAAAGCGGTGAACCAGCAACAGAGTTATGGGCGGCCAAGGCTCATTCATGCACGTGGGGAGCGAAGGCTGGCCAGTGTGGTCCAATCCAACAGACGAGCTACTGTAGCTCGAAATGCTGAAAAGTGAATGCTGGTTCTGATAGAAAGGTGTCAGAACACACAGTGCATCGCAGTTTGTTGCGTATGGGGCTGCGTAGCCGCAGACCAGTCAGGGTGCCCATGCTGACCCCTGTCCACTGCCGAAAGCGCCTACAATGGGCACATGAGCATCAGAACTGGAGCACGGAGCAATGGAAGAAGGTGGCCTGGTCTGATGAATCACGAGTTCAAGGTGTTGACTTGGCCTCCAAATTCCCCAGATCTCAATCCAATCGAGCATCTGTGGGATGTGCTGGACAAACAAGCCCGATCCATGGAGGCCCCACCTCGCAACTTACAGGACTTAAAGGATCTGCTGCTAACATCTTGGTGTCAGATACCACAGCACACCTTCAGAGGTCTAGTGGAGTCCATGCCTTGACGGGTCAGGGCTGTTTTGGCGGCAAAAGGGGGACCTACACAATATTAGGCAGGTGGTCATAATGTTATGGCTGATCGGTGTATATTTCTTTCTTTGAACCTGCTTTGCTTTGTACGCACATTTCTGTATCTTCGTCTTGCCTCACGTTTTATGTTTGCTTACATTTAGCAACAAACAAGCTTACAAGTCATAAACAATCATGTTCCTCTGTGCAGTTTTTTTGTTTGTTGTTTTTTGACTTGCAGTCTTCTGTTGGTTTTCTAGATCGCAGAAGAAACATGTGGACGAGCCTGTCTCCGATGCCCTGTATCGCATATCTGCCATTGCTACCTATGTCAAGGGCTTTGCATGTGCCACTGGGCCGGGGACTGTCTGTCTGTTTGAGAAGACAGAGGGGAAGGAGCGCTACAGGAAAACCAGGGTGATCCGGGTGAGAGAGTATTTGCTGGTGGTCTTTTTCCTTAAAGACATCTTACACCCTTTAGAGAAGCAGAACCTTGTTTCGTCTAGATGCCTTTACCATGAAAATACTGTTCGAAATAATAATTAGGATATTAGACCTGTTACAGACTCCTTTTGTCTTCTTTCCAATGAGCCAACAGAAAGACTCAGAGTTCTCATCCATTTAGTCTCTTACAACACTCCCGTGCTCCGGTATGGAGGGATGGTATAAGAATCTGGCCTCTCTGTAGCTCCCCAGGCAGCGTAGTGACCGCGTTGGTGCATCTCTCCCCAGATTCCCCAGGACCAGTGCAGCAATGACCCGAGCAATGCTGAGCAGCAGGAGATTGCCACGCTGTGTTTCAGCCCCTCGGAGGAGATCCTGATTGCCAGCACGGACCGGGGACAGCTCTACAGCTTCACTCTCTCCTCTGCAGAGATGAGCAAGGTGCTGGAGATGAACTGCCATGCAGGCTACAATGTCAAAGTTTTCTGATCTGATGTTTCTAGCAGTTATTGAAAGACGTAGGTCGTGTTTTCATATCCTGAGCCCTAAACAGAATGTGTTCCTTATACAGCTGAAGACCTTCTGTTGTGTGAGGTTGTGCTTCACACCCCCAGGTGAAGAGGTACTCAATGCGTGCCATGTGTTTCTTTCGCAGGAGGAGCTGGTGCATTTCGAGCTCCTGTCCCACTCCTTTCACTCTGGCCCCATCACCGGCCTGTCCATCTGCATCCGTAAACCCCTTGTCGCCACCTGCTCCCTGGACCGCTCGGTGCGGATCTGGAACTACGAGACCAAGTAAGTCCAGTGATGATAGATCTGGAGAGGTAATGTATTCACTGTGGCTGCTGGAAACTCATACTACTATGAAAATAACCTGACGAGTATAATGAGTAACTCTATAAAGTACAGTGTAAGAGTGCAGCAAAAGTTTTTTATTTGTGTTCATCAGCTGTTTTTGTCTATCTTTGAACCGCCAGTGACTTGGAACTCTACAAGGAATTCAACGAGGAAGCCTACAGCATCGCACTGCACCCCTCCGGCCTCTACGTCCTGGTGGGGTTCTCAGATAAACTGCTGCTGATGAATCTTCTCATTGATGACATCCAGACATTCAGGGAGTTTAACGTGCACAAGTGCCGAGAGGTGAGTGCAGGACAGCCAACGAGAGAGCCGCCTCAGTCAGGAGCGGATGTCCGGTTGGCTGTCTCTTCAGAAAGAATGGATTTGTTTTGTGTGTTTTGTCTTTTTCTGTAAAACGCAGAATCCCTACCCCTTCTCACTGTTGTATCTAACAGGCACCTGAGGGAAGTCAGACAGCTGTTTTCTTCATTTACCCATTGGGTTTTAAAGCCAGACTCGCCTCTTCCCTCCCCAGGTCGCTTTCAGTCACGGCGGCCACATGTTCGCAGCGGCCAACGGGAACGTCATCCACCTCTTCTCGACCACCACCTTCGAGAACACGCAGACCCTCCAGGGCCACAGAGGCAAGGTAAGAAGGGCGTGAGCCACGGCCTGTAGCATGCTGTCAGTGTGGCACAGAGCAGCTTGCAAACCCCAGTTATAGTTAAGGGGAAACCCTGCCATATGTCAATCAATACATAAGGTTTTAACTGCCAGCTGGCCGTAGACCTGGGAGAGTCGCTGATTTGTCCTTCCTACCTGCCCCTCAGGTGCGTGCCATCGAGTGGAGCAAGGACGACAGCCGGCTGGTGTCGTGTGGGATGGACGGCGCTGTCTACGAGTGGAACACGCTCACCAGCAAACGGGAGTCAGATAGCGTGCTGAAGTCCTGCAGCTACACCGGAGTCACCCTCTCACCGGACTCCAAGACCGTCTTCGCTGTGGGCACAGACTGTACCCTGAAAGAGATCACAGACTCTCAGGTGTGTGTCAGAGTATTATATGAATAATAAGTGTATGTGGAGAAGAACGGATGTAGAGGCATTTATTTTTGTCCTTATTTATTGTGTGGTTGTTAATCAGTCATTTCCACAGGGCTCTCCTCTTTTTATGTTGGGGGATGGGGGTTAAAATGGAAGAGAAGGCAGCAGTCATTTCCATTTATTGGAAAAACATAATTTTTTTCTGAAGTGAAAGAAAATAAACGGGGAAAGGTGTATGAGGCTCTCTTGACGTTATTCTTGGCCACTGAGAGCTGTGAAACAAAATCAGCGCCTCTATTGTTAACAGCTGCCATAAATAGATCAATACCTGGCCGTGTTGACTCAGGCACTATTTCTGTTATCGTTATTCAAAGCGGCGCTGAAGTGTACAGCTCATGTGTATGCCACGGTTGCTTCCTAAGCAGAAAACTTAGTCACGAATGATAAATACACGTTGTTGTCTGCTTTGTTGTGAACAGAAGTGCAGGAATGAAACCCCTTCCCTTGCTTTTACAGATCCTGCGTGAGATGCAGTCGCACGGGGTGCCCTACACCAATGTAGTGATGTCCCGCTCCGGGCGAATGCTGTTCGCTGGCACATCTACCGGCACTATAAGGGCCATCAAGTACCCCTTGCCTGTACAGAAAGACTGGGTTGAATACCAGGCTCATGCAGCGCCCGTGACAAAGGTTCCCTTCCTTTCTATGTTAATATTAATGACTGGAGCCTATTACTATGATGATTTATTTGTATTAAGAGCATAATGGAAGGCTGTAAACTTTTTGCACAAACCTGTAAAGGAGAAGTCCAATGACCTTCAATGACAAAAGAAGAAATCCTAACATATTAATGACAGAACTTGCTTGGCTTGTCCCATGCTGCTGGCGGGGGTGTTTTCAGATGGCCATCACGCACGATGACCAGTTCTTGCTGACCAGCTCGGAGGACGGGTGCTTGCTTGTCTGGAAGATCAATGACATGGAAGGGCGAGGCCTGAAATGGGACACGTGGGCTTGCTATACCAAGGAGGTCCTCATCACCAAATCTGACCTGGAGGAGAAGGTAAAGATAGCACAACTATGCTGTTGAATGGCTTTGGCTGGGTTTTGGTTTGGGCTGGCTTTGTTGCTTTTGCTTGTCAGTCCATCTGAATATCACCTTGCACAACTCTTTTTCTAGAGCTGTTTAGTATGTGGAGACCAGGCCTCTGCTTGTATCGCAAACTAACGGACAGAAGAAAAAGAAATCGAAGGAGAACGCCTTGCATGGTTTTTGCTTTAACTGCTCTCTCTCCACAATCTGCAGAAACAGGTCATTCTGGAGCTGAAGATGAAAGTGGAGAATGTGAAAAGGGAGAACCAGTGCCAATTGCAACTGCAGGACAAGAACAACAATGACAAAATTAAGAAGCTGACGCAGAATTTCATTCAGGAGGTGGAGTCCCTGAAGACAAAGAACCAGGTGAGCTGGCACTGGGGCCTGTTCCCGTGGTGGTCTCTGCAGCAGCACTAAAATGACCATGGCTGTTGAAATGCATAGAAATAAGATCCATCACTTTTCTGATTGGATGTCTTTCTCCCCAAAGGTCCTCAGACGTGAGATGGAGAAACAGGCACTGACTCATGAGGAGGCGACGGCCGAACTGATGGAAAAACATTCTAAGGAGCTGCAAGATTTAGGTAATATAAAACTATTCACCAATGTGGATACATCATAGAGGTGACTGGGATATGCCTTTATCCATATTCAGTACATCAAAATGATGTTTAGTAATCCGTTTCTTGCATATTTCTTTATGTCACTGATGACAGCCAAGACTATTGGTGCTGAAGCGTGTTATAGAGTAGCTGTAGTGCAGAAGTTTGTCTTTCAGAGCAGACACCAACACTGCTAAAGGAAAATGACGTACAAACTTGATACAGAATATATAAAATCATGTCGGCTGAGGAGCTGAACAAGAACCCATTGAATCTCCTGATAGATCCTGGCTCCCTTTCTCTCTCTCGCAGAGTCTTCCAAAATGAAGATGTTTATCCGGGTGTATGAACAGAACTACGACCAGCAGGTGAAGTCCCAGCACATGGAGGCGGACTTCATGAAACAGCTGCACTTGATGGAGCACAGCAAGACTAAGGTGCTGGAGGAGATGACGGGGCACTATGAGGCCAAGCTACAGGAGAAACTGCAGATGCTCAAGCAGGTGACCTCGGGGACGTGGGGACCGTCAGAATGAGAGAAAGGGATTCTCATAGAAGGGTGGTGTTGGGGAAATGTGAGGATCCTTGGTGTGCAGAACATTATGTCTCAAATCTGATGCAAAAATAAATAGAAAAGGCAGCAAGATTTTAAAGAAATGGAAAATGCAAACCTTGTCTGATCTGACCTTCATGGGCCACAAACAGCAGGATCCCTCAGTGTGATTTGCCAGGTTTAGTGACCGATTGTTTAATTCCCCATTAAGATGCACTTAGAGGGGTTCCAGCTCACCTCCCCAGTCTCAGTCCCCAATACTGTCTCCCCCAGTGTCAGGAAGAGTTGCGGCAGAAGGAATGCCAGTTCATGGATTTCAAGAAGACGGTGGAAGAAGATGCAGACAGCGAGATAATGCAAATTCGCTCCACCTATGAGACACTGATCCAGGACATGAAGGACACCAACTTAAAACTGAAGACAGATATTGGGATCATAAAGGCAAAGGTGAGGAAGTAAATTAAATCAAATCCTCCCAACTGGATCATAATGAGTAATGGTAACTGGCAGCAGAGCAAAGCCTGGCCCTCAACCATGTGCTGAGAAGACCTTCTGTCTGATTCCTTCCTCGGTCTACAGTGCATCGCGGCCCACCTAAAACCCCATTCACACTGAAACAATTGCCGGCATTTTCTGTGTGAATGGGCAATTCTGAGTATTATTGATGAACCAACAGGTTGGCGTATGTAATGCTAACTATTGTAATGCACTATATACAGTGCATACGGAAAGTATTCACAGCTTTTCACTTTTTCCACATTTTG
Source organism: Amia ocellicauda (assembly GCF_036373705.1). Classification (NCBI taxonomy): domain Eukaryota; kingdom Metazoa; phylum Chordata; class Actinopteri; order Amiiformes; family Amiidae; genus Amia; species Amia ocellicauda. The sequence goes on along the minus strand of NC_089858.1, from coordinate 38,544,687 downwards.
TTATGTTACAGCCTTATTCCAAAATGGTTTAAATTCATTATTTTCCTAAAAATTCTACAAACAATACCCCATAATAACAATGTGAAAGAAGTTTGTTTAAAATCTTTGCAAATTTGTTAAAAATAAAAAACAGAAAAAGCACATGTACATAAGTATTCACAGCCTTTGCCATGACACTCAAAATTGAGCTCAGGTGCATCCTGTTTCCACTGATCATCCTTGAGATATTTCTACAACTTGATTGGAGTCCACCTGTGGTCAATTCAGTTGATTGGACATGATTTGGAAAGGCACACACCTGTCTATATAAGGTCCCACAGTTAACAGTGCATGTCAGAGCACAAACCAAGCCATGAAGTCCAAGGAATTGTCTGTAGACCTCCGAGACAAGTTTGTATCAAGGCACAGATCTGGGGAAGGGTACAGAAAGATATCTGCAGCATTGAAGGTCCCAATGAGCACAGTGGCCTCCATCATCCGTAAATGTTTGGAAAGTTTGGAACAACCAGGACTCTTTTACTGCTACTGCCATACCTTTAAACGGGGAGATGATCGCACTTGTACAGACGCGTCCAGAGTGCCAGTCCGGGTCTGCTCTATGGATCCATATGCTTCTGTAGCGTCTTGTCCCCATGGCCCCAGCGCTCTTGCCGGCAGTCTCTATTTCCTGTGTGAATGCATCCTTGCCGGCAATTTTCTGGCATTCAAACCCAGTGTGAATGGGGGCAACAGGAAAAAAGCAGGCAAACATTGCCGGCAATGTGAATGTCAGTGTGAATGGGGCTTTATACACACATTTCAAAACAAATAGTCTGTAGTAGGCACAACAGGACGGTTCATACAATGGATAATTACTGCATATTTGTATGGAAACATCTGTGAACTCCAAGTTGTCTCTGCCCCTCTTGTTTGGACAATCAGGTCGGCAGCCTGCAGAAGAAGGTCACTGAGGGGATGGAGGATATCGACAACCTTCAAACAGATAATCAGAAACTCCAGGAGGTCATCACATTCCGGGACAAGGACATTCTGATTCTTGAGACAAAAATCCAAGAGAGAGACGAGACAATTAAGCAGAAGGTAAGATCTTCACAAAAGTTATAGCAACAAGAAAATAAAGTTGTAGTGAGTGGCACACTGTAGATTGCTTGGTGTAAATTTGCCAAGCCACCACTGCTGCGGAGCTCTGGGAAATGTATGATGGTGTGGGAAAGATTTCAAACCCAAAAGGCAATGACAGATTATATGAAACGCTATGAAACTCGCAGATGGCTCCCAAACCAACTCTTTGTTCACAGTTTTTGTGTGGTCAGTCTTCATTTATTACTCGGGACTAAGTGTCACAGCTGCTGACTATGAAAAGATTGCCCCCAAGACACCTTTGGAAACGGTATGCTAAGCATCCCAAAGGCTAACAATTACAAATGTACAATTTAAAGTATAGTTGGAATCATATTTATATTTCCTAAATATGTATATAATTAGGAAAACATTTTAAGCAAATCAGATCAGACATCTGGATTAAGCAAAACAACATTCAAACCATGTTAACCATGATTTCAACCCAGTAATTACCTCATGACATTCAAAACACCCCAGTTTGAGTGGCCATTCGAACGAGTATCTTCTGGGGAGACTAAAACGAGACCTTGTTTGTGTCTTCAGGAGAAGTGCATCGGGGAACTGAAGAATAAAATCCAGTCGCTGGATCAATTAAAGTATGTGCTGGAGTATAAAATTAAAGAGCTGAAAGAACAGATTGAACCAACACAGAAAGCTATCCGGGACATGAAAGAGCAGAAACAGGAGGTAAAGAAAAGGGTCACTGCCACACTGCCAAGAACGGAGTTCAGAAAAATGTGATCAGTTCCTGTGGGTTTCACGGGTCCTGTCATCTGTCGCTCCCTCTTATTATTGTGACGGGTAATCGATACACAAAAGGTAGTGAACTTAAGGGACTGAGCAATTGCAGAGCTGGAACACCTGGACAATGTTAGCTACTCTAGAATATGCTTTAATGGAATGTGTGTGTATATATATATTTTTTTTGTTAAAGAAGCTTTCAATAAACAGAAATCCGAATTGCGTAGAAACAAAGAAGGTCCCGGTAACGATGTGGTGTTTCTTGTCAGATGGATGTCGAATTGCGGAGCTTCAACAAGAGAAATTATCATCTGAAACTGGACGTCACGGCGCTCAATCTGAAACTCAAGACTATGGAAAAGGAGATGAAAAAGGAGAAGCAGAGGGTACGTCTCTCTTCCGGGAGTGGACCTCTCGGGCCGAGCCCACACCTCTGGATCTTCTCTGTATGTTCTTTGTGAATGTCAATGCTGTGTAGGGTTTTTCTGCTGTTTAAATGCTTTCTCCCTGCTCCAGGTTCGAGATCTGCAGGCAGAGGTGAAGAGGTTTAAAACTGACCTGCACAACTGCGTGGGTTTCATTCAGGAGCCCAGGAAACTGAAACACACCATTCAAGAGATGTACCACAAATACGTCCAGCTGTCCGATGTGGTGAGAGCCTCGTACATCAACTCACAACAGCCACAAACCCAAGTTCAGGAGCAGAGATGTGTGGATGTATCATGCATGAGTTGCAAGCGATGAGAGGAAGCTCAGACATCTGATGATGCGTCCCTAAACACACCTCAGAATCCCTTCAGCATTTTTATCTGAACATAGTTAGATCGCAAGAAAGTCATTGAGAACATTTTAATTTGATATCAAACTGGGTATTGACAGTGCAGAAATATTGTGCCATTTTCAAACTTTCCATCTCTCCCTCAAATTCGCCATCGATCAAGGCTTCTGATAAACAACTTAATGCTCGCTGTCTATTCCAGGTGGAAATCGAGGGAATGGATGCCGATGTCCAGCGAGAGTCCGTCTGTCAGAGAGAGCACATGGAGATTAACGTGGCCATGCTGAAGAAGCAGCTGGCCAAGGACTCGGAGAACCACAGAGCCCAAAACACCAAGAGCGTTCAGGTCAGACTGGGGTCACTGGCCACTTCCTCACTTTAACGTCATGGACTGCTTTTCTGTTGGATATACAAACATGGTTTATCTATTTACATATTGGCTTGTGTTTGTGCAGGAAAACTCCTCCCTCATCCAGGAGATCAATAATTTGAGATGTGAGCTGAAGCTGGTTCAGACTCCGCTTCATGACAAGAAAGCTACCACGGAGTTGAACAGGAAGAAGCAGAGTTGCACGGAGCTCAGAGGTACATTTTTGTGTGATCGTTTTCTGTCCCATTTACTCAAAAGCCTGCTCTCTCTGCTTAACTGGGAAGTGCCCTTGGCTTCACAAAGTAAGAGTTATCATCAGCTGGGGAGAGCAGCGTTATGTTCTACCACTGGGTGTCAGCTTTATTCCAGCTAATACTCAGAGCCAATATTAACAACAGGAAGGACGAATCGAGCATTAAACTTTATAATGGCACTGCAAGGTATTTTCATTTCCTTGGGGGGCAGGGGAAAAAAAAACACACCTTTTTCCTGACTTAATAAATAATGTTTTTAAACTGACCTGAGCATAATGTAGTGGGATTGTCTCTGTAGGAAAGTACATAATTGTAATGTGCATTAATCTACATTTGTTTTCTTGTTTGTTTTATTAATTTAATCATTAAAAACAACAACAGGAAAACACTTTTAATATGGTATTTAAAGAAGTAACGTCTGAACTACTTAGAGATAAATATTTGTTATATGTATGTTTGTTTTGTCCAGCTGTCCCTGCTGTCGATTCACCCAGTGCGGTGACCAAGACGATCTTTGACCTGCGGTATGGGGGGATCCAGCACCTGCGACAGGAGATCAAGGCCCAGGGCCACAGCCACACTCGGCGGTCCCCACACAGATACAGACTCCCAGTCCTCACCCTCTGAGAGAGCGGGCAGCCCCTGCGCCCTGCTGCACAGCCCACCGCTGCATATTCAACAGACAATAACAGCATACAACTCTATATACCCAGGGCCAGATATTCATAGGGTTTGTGCACCGTGCAGAGGGGTGATACCATCCAGACAGGTGATCTGTTCTCACTTGCCAATTAACGCCAATCAATAACACATCACACAAATCCACCAGGACTAACCCACAACCTCTAAAGTGTGTATATATGATAATGCATGTTAGTTTCTTTATAATCCTTGTAATTGTTATATTGTTGTGATATTTTGGTTCACATTAATGGTATGAGTAGTATGTTTTTCTGTTTTAATACTAGTTTATAAAACATGAACTGTTATCTCATCACACACAGGCAGTATTATAGTTTGGAAGTCCACCTTAGGTCACCAGCTGAAGCTCTGAATTTGGAAAACTTATATGACGATCACATCACATTCCGTATGTAATACAAAACCTTAGTTTCTAAAACGATACCTGTACCTTCAAGTGAAACGCACAACCTCTGTAGCCTGAATTGTGTATATATGATAATGCATGTTACCAGCAGATAATAATCCTTGTAAGCACGGGACTATAATGACACGACACTTCACGATTATCTACTTAACCCGTACATACAAATATGACGTATTGTACTGTGGCATGAGGCTGTCCACAACGTTATGCGATGATAATCGATCGACGCATGCTCCGTGCACTTCTCCCGTCAGTCCCACGCTAATGGTCTCGTTTAAATTGAGCAACAGACATTGAGACAAGAGTGATGTAAAGGATGCCGTACATGAAATCAAGATGGAGTCCAAGTTACAATACGAGTATAGCAACACCCCGACTAAAACCGGCATGAACTTACTTGCTCCAGGTGCTGCTGGTACTTGGACAGTTTCAGCTCCAGGTCAGATCAATGCGAGTCCCATCAGAAAGTGCTGCCCTGTCTCAGCAGTGCGCAGTAAACCGCTCTGTGTGATTCTAGCCCCGCAGAGTTGCTTCTCCAGCCCGGCTCTGTGCGCATTGTGAGCCGCTACAGCAGCCCAGCAGCAGCCCAGCAGCCTCCGATATGATCATCTGTGATCATTTGTTCCGCCCCGGGTCCAATGTGTGAGTGTGAGCGGAGCGGTATCTTCTGCTCTTCATAACTTTTTGAAACTGTCCTGTTTTATCAGATGCCTCCCCCCTGTCCCTGACTCAAGGTACTTTTCTTTCGATGACAGTCCTATCGGGTGAAAATAAAAGAGGTTTCCAAGGTGCAAAGCAATGCTTAGAAAAGGATGCCGTTAACTCCGCGCAGTCATGGGAGTGTGGGCTCTCTGCTTTATATATGGATGCATGTGTGCTGCGCCAGAACCAGTTCCTAACAGACGGGAATGGCCATACATACATACATACATCCGTCAGAAAATGATGTTACCTTCCGTCGCAGCACACATGCATCCATATATAAAAGCAGAGACACACTGAACACAACCTCAACAATGCTGGCCAAACAGGATGCAAAGGCAACATCTTTGGATTTCCTCCTTCCGAGATGAAGACAACAAATCCCTTTTGATAGCAGCGCAGAGCTGCGCCGGTGGGACGCGCTGGGGAAATAAAGGACAGGAGCAGATGAGCAAACCCTCCCATCGGCGGAGCCAACCTGTGATCAGGGGAAAGTGCTCTGCGCTGCCGTGGCCGCAGGCCGCTCCGCTCACACTCACACATTGGACCCGGGGCGGAACAAATGATCACAGATGATCATATCGGAGGCTGCTGGGCTGCTGCTGGGCTGCTGTAGCGGCTCACAATGCGCACAGAGCCGGGCTGGAGAAGCAACTCTGCGGGGCTAGAATCACACAGAGCGGTTTACTGCGCACTGCTGAGACAGGGCAGCACTTTCTGATGGGACTCGCATTGATCTGACCTGGAGCTGAAACTGTCCAAGTACCAGCAGCACCTGGAGCAAGTAAGTTCATGCCGGTTTTAGTCGGGGTGTTGCTATACTCGTATTGTAACTTGGACTCCATCTTGATTTCATGTACGGCATCCTTTACATCACTCTTGTCTCAATGTCTGTTGCTCAATTTAAACGAGACCATTAGCGTGGGACTGACGGGAGAAGTGCACGGAGCATGCGTCGATCGATTATCATCGCATAACGTTGTGGACAGCCTCATGCCACAGTACAATACGTCATATTTGTATGTACGGGTTAAGTAGATAATCGTGAAGTGTCGTGTCATTATAGTCCCGTGCTTACAAGGATTATTATCTGCTGGTAACATGCATTATCATGCACCGATCAGAACATTATGCCCACTGACAGGTGAAGTGAATAACACTGATAATCTCGTCATCATGGCACCTGTCAGTGGGTGGGATATATTAGGCAGCAAGTGAGCATCTTGTCCTCGAAGTTGATTGTGTTAGAAGCAGGAAAAATGGGCAAGCGTAAGGATCTGAGCGACTTTGACAAGGGCCAAATTGTGATGGCTAGACGACTGGGTCAGAGCATCTCCAAAACTGCAGCTCTTGTGGGGTGTTCCCGGTCTGCAGTGCTCAGTACCTATCAAAAGTGTCCAAGGAAGGAAAAGCGGTGAACCGGCGACAGGGTCATGGGCGGCCAAGGCTCACTGATGCACGTGGGGAGCGAAGGCTGGCCCGTGTGGTCCGATCCAACAGACGAGCTACTGTAGCTCAAATTGCTGAAAAAGTGAATGCTGGTTCTGATAGAAAGGTGTCAGAACACACAGTGCATCGCAGTTTGTTGCGTATGGGGCTGCGTAGCCGCAGACCAGTCAGGGTGCCCATGCTGACCCCTGTCCACTGCCGAAAGCATCTACAATGGGCACGTGAGCATCAGAACTGGACCACGGAGCAATGGAAGAAGGTGGCCTGGTCTGATGAATCACGAGTTCAAGGTGTTGACTTGACCTCCAAATTCCTCAGATCTCAATCCAATCGAGCATCTGTGGGATGTGCTGGACAAACAAGTCCGATCCATGGAGGCCCCACCTCGCAATTTACAGGACTTGAAGGATCTGCCGCTAACGTCTTGGTGCCAGATACCACAGCACACCTTCAGAGGTCTAGTGGAGTCCATGCCTTACGGGTCAGGGCTGTTTTGGCGGCAAAAGGGGGACCTACACAATATTAGGCAGGTGGTCATAATGTTATGGCTGATCGGTGTATATACACAATTCAGGCTATAGAGGTTGTGCGTTTCACTTGAAGGTACAGGTATCGTTTTAGAAACTAAAGTTTTGTATTACATATGGAATGTGATTTGATCATCTTCTAAGTTTTCCAAATTCAGAGCTTCAGCTGGTGACCAAAGGTGGACTTCCAAACTATAATACTGCCTGTGTGTGATGAGATAACAATTCATGTTTTATAAACTAGTATTTACTTGAAACAGAAAAAACAAACTACTTATACCATTAATGTGAACAAAAATATAACACTGTCACATGCTTCAATAAAAGTATTTAATAGTATCAATACTTACATTTTGGAAACATTTGTACAAAAAAAAATATAAATCCCATTGAGGTACACTTAATTTTAAAACTACATCATATTGTCATGAATATGTATTCCAAATGACATGCACATTGAATGGATTTAAGTGTATGTTGCTAAGGAGTTTATAAAGAGAATGTCAGGGGAACTTTAACAGCAATTTTCTCTATTTTGTATATTCCAAGTAATGGGACTTTAAAATGTCATACCTTTGTGAGGAATTAACATATCTTAACAAGATATATCATTATAAGGAAATGATCCAGCTCAATCACAAGGTTGCTAAGGGTGCGAATGAGGGCAGCGGCATTGTGGGAGAGAGCAACCAGACGGGTTTCAATATACATGGTTTATTTCAGTTAATTAAAATCAATTAAAATGCAAAGTTTTAAAGTTTTAAAAATAAACAGACACAACCAGAGAGGAGGTAGTGAGGATTTCAATACCGTCCTTTCATTTCTCTCCTCCCTCACTTCCCACTGCCTCCGCTCCGTCTCAGGAGGGGCCACCCCGTAACTGCGCCGACACAGGGGCTTTAAATAGTCAATTCAATTATTCAATTAAACATTGCACTGCAGGGGACGACGACGACACAAATTAGCACATGCAAATGTGCAATGCGTGCATATAATCAAAAGTAATCAAAGTGGAGAAAGGTACAGTGGGCTGAGACCATTACAGAGCCTATATTTTATATCATATTATATTGATGTATGTATTTTGTGACTAAATAGCCTCCATATTTTATAGCACACTTTACAAGGTAATATGCTGCAAGGGCTGCAATTGGAAATGCATTTGCACCAACATTTTGTGCCAGCGTCACAGCCCTGTCTGTGTTTTGTCCGTGGTAAGAACAGCTGCAACGTTGATTCTCTGCACCTGAAATGTTTGACTCGCTCCCCTTTCCCAACTTGCACAGGCAATCATATGCAAATTAGGAAAGTGTCCATCTTTTTAGGATTTGTCAGATCGTGGAAAACAGTTGCTATTTGACATGCCATGACGTCATTCAGTTGTTGTAAAGTCGAAATCCAATTTGATGAATCACAAACAGTTCTTAAACCGATCTTATTCTGGCCATAATAAGGATTTTTCAAACTGACAATTTGTTGAATAGGGCCCTATATCCTGAAAACAGAATTGACAGAATACGTGAAAACTTTATGGATGCTAAGCAGCAAATATTACGAAAATACAGATTCAACAAACAGACAATTTTAGATATATGTGCCATATGTAATTCCTGTATTGCCTATGACCACAGCACTACATGTTTATGCCTACAGGCTGTCACAGACCTCTAACGGTGGAAAGCGATTGCATTGTGTCAGTTGGTTCAACGTGACCCAATAAATTCGCTTTCCGATTTCAGAAAGAGCAAGCAATGACCCATGGTTTTTCCAGGGATAGCATTCTAGAGGCCTTTTTGTTGTTGTAATGCAACCGTTATTTCACATGAAAGCCCAGTTGATACAGAACATAAGTATCCGTTTTAGCAATGCATAGTTCTCTCTGCTCTTTTCAGCTCCTCCACTCTGCACAATTGACCTAATTAGATCATTGACAGCTCCGCACGCACCAGACGTTACATAATGTTCAGTCAGTCTGTCTTTTCAATGTGCGGTGAGTCATGATGCGCAAGCTCGGATCAGGTGAAGTGCAAAGAGTTCCTGTAATCGCACAGCTGTACCGGTATGCGGGGGGGTCGCACACACCGGCAGGCCAGAGCAGGGCCAGCACCTTCACAAAAACAGGGAGACTGTTTCAGCAGGTACCACACCTGGTATAGGAGTCTTGCAACCAATCAGAGTCCAACTCAGTCGCTGTAGTAATTAGCAGCTTCATACTAAATTAAACCACATGTGAATATGTAAAAGAAAAGTGCACTGAAAGTAAATAAATAACGTGATTAATTAAATAATAAGTTAAGGTAAAACATATACAAATGTGTACAAAACAACAGCGTAACATTTGGATATTGCATTGTAGTTTTGTTTCATAAGAACATAAGAAAGTTTACAAACGAGAGGAGGCCATTTGACCCATTGTGCTCGCTTGGTGTCCATTAATAACTGAGTGACCCAAGGATCCTATCCAGTCTGACTTTAAATGTTCCCAATCCCAAATGTACCCACATCGCTGGGGAGTTTGTTCCAGATTGTGACGCCTCTCTATGTGAAGAAGCGTCTCCTGTTTTCTGTCTTGAATGTATTGAATCCCAATTTCCACATGTGTCCCTGCTGATCTGGAAATAAAGAGCGTTTTCCCATGTTTGTTATGGGGTTTGTTGACTTCTGGATTGAATCTGTGCTGCAGTTGGGCTATAAAGGAAATGCTGGTTAAAGGGGTTTGCAGTCAGTACTATTCAGATTGCAGCTATAGACCTTGTGATCTGTCTGCTTTGTCACTGGGGATCTGCTATCAAGCCACTGCATTGCTTCTCACTGTGTGAGAAAAAGAGAGAGAGAAGATAAGATATAAATGTGCCTGATTGGACAGGCAAGAATCAAGGAGGGAGGACTTATTCAAATCAAGGCATTTGCTGTAAATTATTGTTCTACTAATAATTTACAATATTTTACAAACTGCTCTTAGATTCAGCCATTCCCATCAATAATACATTTTAAACAGACTTTATTTAATAAGTTAAAACAGGTAACTAAACTAAAAACAGAATATTTGGCTATGTATGATAGGGATCCGGTGTGTATGGTTTTGGGGATAAGGGGTTGTGTTCAGTTTTGTAGCATTTTAGGTATAGGTGTATCTGTGGTCCATTTGTCCTCATCCAGAGCTGTCTTCATTGTTGGATTATAGCAATTGTTGATGTTGTATTTCTGGCCAATGATTGTCTGTCTGTATTTGATTGAAGTGAGTCTGCATGGTTTTGAATTTTCTGTAATCTGTTTGTCTGGTTTGGTGAGGCAATGATCCAGGCTAATCAGAGATCTGATGTAGCTGGTATAGACTTTCAGTACTGTTGGGGGTGGATCTTTGTTTCTTCAACAGTGATGGGTCGGGTAGGTGGGTTACAGTACGTATTGTTTTCTGCATTTCTGTCTACAATACTTTTCCAATCTTGGTCAAAGTGTGGATCATTGGGGCAGGAATGGACATTTTGTAAATATGTGTGTGTGTGTGTGTGCACGCTCTAGCATAGCCAAGGTGTGGCCGAATGTGGCAGTCACATCCCTTTCACTTATTGATCAGCAGACAAAGGACCCGGATGGGAGCGCACACAAGTACATTGAGAGAGGGGTAAACGTATAAACACAGACTCATTTCAGTGACGCCAGAAGAGCTTGAATCATCAAAATATGTTTAGAATATTGAATGCTTCTTGGCTTAGGAGAAAAATCTGGTATCTGGTCTTAGCTCAGATTGCAAACGTTAGCAGGAAGATTGGCTGAGATGCAGCACGGCACACAGGAGAAAGGCCACAGGCAGGGACTTCTATACAACAGTAAATAAAGCAGAGAGAGAGGGTGTGTATAGACTCTTCATACAGATAGACAAACTGCAGAGGTATAGGACTTTGGCATACTCACAAACAGAAAATACAATCTACAGTGTCCCTATTTTCAGTTCAAATCAAAGGATGGAATGCTGCAATGATTAAAGTATTAAATATCTACTCGTAAAGACACACTTAAAATGGAATGTACTAGATGTTTTTGTGCAGGTATATTGAAGCACAGTACAGTCTTTATATAAGGATAATATTATGTCAGTGCTTGCTGAACTATTTTAAACTTTTCTTTCTGTTCTTATGTTTACATGCAAGTTTGAGTCATGATGGCAAATGTTGTACTGTAAGTGACAGATTTAAATGGATAAGGCTGAAATACAACAACAGTATTACATAAACAAGTCCTTACCATTTTCATCCAGGAGGGCTTGCCATACTACTTTGTGTAACAGCAGAGTGGAAACTGAAGACCAACATGCTTTTAACATAACCTATTTCCACAATAGGTATATTTGAAAACACAAAATGGCACCAATATATGATGATCTGTTTTCTTTGGATTGCATGGACATGTGTGTAATGTACCTTTGATATACATGGTTTTGTATTGATATTCTAACCAAGCCACTTGAAGCATGTAGTGTTGCTTCCTTTATTAAAGAACAACCGAATTATAGTAAATCATGGAGAGGTTTTGCAATCCATGATACATATGGTGGCAGGGTGAATTAACAGCACTATTCATGTCCAGAAATAGCCCATGGGGGAAATTAGGCCAGTAGTCTATCCCAGGGGTAGTTCTGAGGGGCATCTACACACATTACACACACGTACAGAGCTACACACAAAGAGCCACCAGCTAGACAGTCTGACTGACGGTTATTTTACACAAGGATACAGAATCACAAAAAGGCCCACATTTGTACTAGAAACTAGGAACACTATCATATCACTCTCTTGCTATATTATTGTAAATACTCATTGAAGAGGCTGGGGCTAAAAGGGTTAACTAGTTTCGAGTTCTAAAAATCCTCCACTTTGAGGAAGTTAAAGATGTGTGTGTGCTGTGTGAATAACTATGACCTAACCCTGTCCTTGTCTATACTTAATGTTGACTGTACTTGACGTGCTTTATATAACAATAGGAAGATCTGTATCCAGACTGTCTGTACCATACAAGAAGTTGTTTTTTTCTGTGGTTCTCAAACACTGTCAAAAATATCGTCGGACCCTCTCTGTGTTATGAGCTTTGATAACGGACAACTTCCATGTCTGCCCAGCAACAAGATCTGTAATATGTCCTAAAGAGACTGACATGTCTGAAGAGATTGGCAGAGAGTCCGTCGCATCATGTATTATATCATATAAATATGTGTGTGTGTGTGTAAAGTGCCTTTAAGGATCTGCTATCATACAGACCCCCTCTGTGATCACATCCTTCCAACAGCTGTTTGTATCGCAATAAACTCCTATATTCACATACTTCTGGTTAATCGGTCTGACTTATTCGGAATAATCCATACGCAGATAAAAGTTGGATTCAACACTCATTAACTGATTAATTGACTGTCATCAATATGAAATTAAAGAGAGAGGTACCATTAACATCTTTCTTTTTTATTTGAATATACTAAATTAGCATAATACAGAAACAATGAAGATTCTCAGTATGAAATCTCTAAAACCGATAATAATTAATAATAATCAAAACAGAATTGGTGTATCTAATATATATATATATATATATATATATATATATATATATATATATATATATATATATATATATATATATATATATATATACACCGATCAGCCATAACATTATGACCACTGGTGAAGTGAATAACACTGATAATCTTGTTATCATGGCACCTGTCAGTGGTTGGGATATAATAGGCAGCAAGTGAACATTTTGCCCTCAAAGTTGATGTGTTAGAAGCAGGAAAAATGGGCAAGCGTAAGGATCTGAGCGACTTTGTGCCAAATTGTGATGGCTAGACAACTGGGTCAGAGCATCTCCAAAACTGCAGCTCTTGTAGGGTGTTCCCAGTCTGCAGTGGTCAGTACCTATCAAAAGTGGTCCAAGGAAGGAAAAGCAGTGAAACGGCAACAGGGTCAGGGTTGGCCAAGGCTCATTGATGTACGTGGGGAGCTCAGATTGCTGAAAAAGTTAATGCCGGTTCTGATAGAAAGGTGTCAGAACACACAGTGCATCGCAGTTTGTTGTGTATGGGGCTGCGTAGCCGCAGACCAGTCAGGGTGCCCATGCTGACCCCTGTCCACTGCCGAAAGTGCCTACAATGGGCACGTGAGCATCAGAACTGGACCACGGATCAATGGAAGAAGGTGGCCTGGTCTGATGAATCACGTTTTCTTTTACATCACGTGGTTGGCCAGGTGCGTGTGCGTCGCTTACCTGGGGAACACATGGCACCAGGATGCACTATGGGAAGAAGGCAAGCTGGCGGAGGCAGTGTGATGCTTTGGGCAATGTTCTGCTTGGGTCCTGCCATTCATGTGGATGTTACTTTGACACTGTAGCGTAAGGTACACTTATACATTTCAATTAAAGATGTGAATTTATAGTATCACCTTATCACGGATCCTGGAATCTTGTAGAACTCAATTTCCATAATAATTGGACGCAGACACCAATTCCAAAGATATAAATTGTCAAATGTATTAAAAACAAAGACTAAATGTAGCACTACACTAATTATACAAAAGGGAAAAACGAATTAAAATTCAACTCTAGATCATCACATCAAAGATAAATCACTTCCATGACCAAATCAAAGACCATGGGATTGCATATGATATCACACAAATCGTTAAACAAAAAAGGTTATAAACACATTGACTACAATACCAGTTAGTAAGACGAAGGTGAGTCTCTCATTAGTATTGTTAGTCGGACATCAAATAACTACGCAGGTCAGGTAACTTCTCGTTATATATATATATATATCAGTCTCATTTACGTTTAGGTGCCGAGAAAGATCCTATCATTACTTGTTACCACAATTTCCCTTAACTGATTATTATTCAATGATTAAGGATAGGCAGGGCCACCAATAATCTAATGTCTATTAACGTGTCAATTTCAGAATAGCTATTTAAATGACTGACACTTTCGTATTCAGTCGACTTAGTCAATTGTCCAGCTGTAAAACTCCACTGATCAGGTGGGCACAGGAGGGCAGCGCAGTCTGTAAAGTTCTTTATTTAATAAAGTCCTTTAAAAGAATTCTTTGTACGGCTCAATCTCCTTCTCCCAGTTTAACTCCTCTGTTGCTGGCAAAGACTTAGTTGGTTTCTGGTTCCGGTTCAGGCAACAGAGCTACAGGTTGAGCTGTGGCAGCGAGTTACTGGTTCAGGTGAGAGAGAGAAAGAGAGATATGCCATGCGCTGTCCTTTATACGCCTGTCAGATCAATAGGTGATTGGTTCTTGAGTTTGTGAGATTGGATTTCAGTTTCAGCCCCCAGTGTCCTATTGGAGGGGGGCTTGATTTATGACTGATGTCAATCCATGCCATCTTTTGGAAATGCCGGTTGGCCCGGGTTCGTAGCTTTGTGTCGGGATTTCGGCTCTCGTCCATTTCAAAGAGTTGTTATTACCTACAGGCCCCCTTCCCCACACATCTCATTGCAGGGATTCCAAGCTATTTGGCCTATTCTCGGTGCCATCCTCCCAAGACTGTCACTTTGATGTAAACCAGTTCACACGCTGATGAGTTAAGGAAATCTGATAACTTTGGGGGGGAGAGGTCTTCTTTAGATCAGTGCTTCAGCTCAGAGCTAAAATGCTCTTATCAGAATACACCCCCACACTTAACGTTACAACACGTACCACCTACCTAAGCATTGTTGCCGACCATGAACACCCTTTCATGGACATGGTATTCCCTGATGGAATTGGCCTCTTTCAGCAGGATAATGCGTCCTGCCACAAAGCGAAAATGGTTCAGGAATGGTTTGAGGAACACAACAACAGTTCAAGGTGTTGACTTGGCCTCCAAATTCCCCAGATCTTAATCCAATCGAGCATCTGTGGGATGTGCTGGACAAACAAGTCCGATCCATGGAGGCCCCACCTGGCAACTTACAGTGTGTCGGGCACAGATAGAGGAAGAGTGGACTCCCAGGTGTCATCTGTAAAAGTCAAGTCAAGGTCCTGTTCCCAGGCAGCCCTTAATATAGCTAATGAGTGAAAATGCAAATTTGATATATAGTTATATAATTTTGATAGGAAGCCTTTACCTGTTAGATCAAGTCTGAGAAGACAATCAATGACAGTCACCTGACCTGCACGAAATGTCTGATTTGTAAATACCTAAAAAAAAATGTGATTTAAGAATGTCAAATTTCTGAGAAAGCTGTTCAAATGAGCAAATAATATTCTCCATAAACAGATCTTTTAAGCACTTCAACCCCCTTCTATGACAATTAGAAAAAGCAGGATCATTTAGAGAGGTTATAAAATAATGATTCATAGCAATAGGAGAAAGCATTGAGAAAGAGTGAAAACCAAAGTTTCTCCTAAACTGGGCTCACATTTTAAGATACTTTTTGACAGCAGGATTGCAACTAAACCGAGAGGTAGACAGAGGAAGTGAAGTACAAATCAGAGCTAATAGAGAGGTAGATGAGCAGGAACTAA